>NW_015551137.1:279489-280169 GCF_001515605.1 Sinocyclocheilus anshuiensis | reverse complement strand
TTCAGGAATGAAGCAAGTGACTGTCTTTATGAATGGGTAATCATGAATCACTGACTCACTAGATTCGTTCAAAAACGAACTTTCATTGAATGAATTAAACAGCTGTGTTTACTTTTAGAGTTAATATATTTGGAACTATTTTCATTGAAGAAATAGAGCAAAATCAGGCAGTACTTGTTTACTGAACTGTTGTATTAAATCAATATCACATTTGCAAACTCTACTATTAAAAGCTGTCACTCTCCTTATCGCGATCTGTGGGCGCACAGAAAATGAGAGCACGCGAGTGAGTTCTCAAGACTCAAAAGCATGTGCAAATGATACGTTCCGTCATCTGTCATCTTGTTATAAGCGCGGAACCTGCGGGAATTAGTATAATTGTTATTAAAGGGGTCGAATACGATTTCGATTTTTCCTTTCTCTTTGGAGTGCTACAAGCTCTTGGTGCATAAAGAAGATCTGTAAAGTTGCAAAGACTAAAGTCTCAAGTTGTTGCCGCAAGCCCGCCGAACGCTCCTTCGTCAAATCCTCCGGCCGCGCCGTTCTCAAGCCCGTGGTTTGTGATGCTATTTCTTTTTTTTATATTTAAAGGATTTGCCACTGAAGATTCAAACGCGAGTTTTTTGAGCAGTGTAGAGTAGTGCTTGTTGTTTGTCATTTCTCCGATCACAAATGCAGAT
>NW_015551137.1:248583-279451 GCF_001515605.1 Sinocyclocheilus anshuiensis | reverse complement strand
AACAATAATGTACAGTATGTGGAAAATAATGTGTTTTTTTAACCTTAAACCGCATAAACACATTACACCAAATACACAAAATAATGTTCTTTTTAGCAGCATCATATGACCCCTTTAATAGCTGCAATCCCGCGCCGAAATTCAAGTCCTGCTCTGTTCTCTGCTAATAACCCGACTGTGAATGACATGTTGTCAGTGAGAAGCTGTAGCGTGGCGGGGAGGATTTTTGGTGTGCCGCAGAACAACAACAATGCGCTACATGTTTCTTTTCCCCTCGTTTTTTCCAATTAACGGAAATCTGTCGTAGCGACGGAGAACTGTAATTCCTGTGGAATGGGACGTAAAATAGCTCACATTAGTGATGGGAAGTTCGGTTCTTTTCCGCGAACCGTCGTTATCCGGCTGCTCTGCTCGTGTTCATCTTCAGTTCTCTCTTCACAGCAGTTCAGTAAGTGTACTGTTTGAGTAAATAAATTACTCCGGGATATTGGTTTATTTCGACTCAGAGGGAGTGTCAGCCATGTTAAAAAAGTGAATAACTTAAGTAATTTGTGGATTAATGCTTACTGGAGACGCGAACCGTTTCAAATGATTCAGTCAGATTTGGTGAACTGGTTCAACCGGTTCACTAAGAAGAACCGGTTAAATCGAACGATTCGTTCGCGAACCGGACATCACTAGCTCACATGCACGCACGCACACACCCAGTTGATCCATAACACCGGTGCAACTATGCACAAAAAAAACAAGGAAGCAATTCATTTCATACAGTTTTTTAAGTTTAAACTCCGTTTTTCCCTCACTAACGTACTCGCCAGTGACCGAATTCATGTTTATGATGAACTGATTCACGAGCGAAACGAGACGCATCCCTTACGAAAATTAACCATGGTTTTACTAGAAATAAAACAAAAAGCATGGTTACTATAGTTAAACAATTGTAACAACAAATCAACCACGGTTTTGCTGCACTAACCATAATTTAACCATGGTATTTGTTGTAAAACTGGTTATACAAATGTTAATTCATATGCCAAAAAACCATGGTTGCTACACTTTTACTATAATAAGACCATGGTTAATTTTCTTAAACGTTTTTTTCTGTTACTCGTGCGTGGATGCACTTTACACACACAAAAATTACGTACGCAAAGAGAAGCATGACAAAGCATTACGACATTATATTGAATGATATTTAATTCGCTTGTAAAGACTATACAATGAATGCTTTGTATCAATTTAAACACTATAAATGCTTTAAAAACAAACCTTTCTTCAGCCGAAACAGACACTTCTTCTTCTTGTACGATTTTATGGCGGTTGACAAGCCAACTTATGGTGTATTACCGCCACCAACTGGACTGGAGTGTGAAGCATTAACGGGTATATTGGTATATACTGCACAATGTAGAAGTACATGCTCAATAGTCTCTGCTTCACTGCATGTAGTACACAATCCTGACTGATGTTTCCCTATTGTGAATAATGAATGATTTAAACCAGAATGTTCTATTCGAAGTCGAGTAATTATTATATCTTCTTTTCTATTGTTAAAGCATACTCTCCCTTTTTCTGGCTTGTATTGCTTTGTTACATAATTCTGTCCACCACGGTACTGTCTTCTTTCTTTTTCCCCCTTTACTCTTCCCAATAACCTCTTCAGCTGTACTATACAATACTTCACATAATTTCTCATTATATTTTTCTACATCCTCCATTTCCTCATTTATGCTCAACTCTTGAAACTTAACATCAGTAATATATTTAAATGCTTCCCAATTTGCGGATTTAAATTTCCATCTACCTATCTTTTCCTCTAAATCTTCGAATCAGACACTTCGGCGCGGCGCACCCTTATGACGTCAAATCGTCAGACCAAAATAAACCCCTGTATAGTGCATAGACATTTAAATACAGAAAACAAAGATATATTTGCATATCAGATAGTATTCAGTGGTTAAATCGATATATAAATATAAATAATAATACATATAAATAAATATACATCTTGTACAATGATGTACTGAAAATAACTAACAATGAAAGTAATATGTGAAATGCTGCCTAAAAGGCAAAACAGTCACGTCTAAGTGGAATCACACACACACACAAATTGTGCAACATGCACAATTACCCAGCCTTAATGTTTGACATATCTAGTTAAAATGCTGTATTATTTTGTTTATTTCCTGGAAAGTCATGATGTTGAATGTGTAGCTTATTTATAATTACAATGGAAATCACACTTGCATGATGTTGTATAGTATTTCTACAGAAGAATGCATTAAACAGCACAAATATATTCGCTGTTTGCTATGGTGGATCGATTGATCCATGATCGATATTAAGGGCTGTTTAAGAATAAGCGTGCACATCAAATTATCCTGACTCATTGAACCTGGATCGAATTAGTGAGATTGCGTGAATTTAAAATGTCGTTTATTAATCCGCTTTAGTCCCGATTGATTTTTTAGTTGATTTCAGGACAGGTTTTGGACTTTAATACCCACTTTTCTTAGCGTCTTTTATGAAACAGCCCCCCAGGTTGTATTTGTTTGTTTGGTTTTGTTAAAGGGATAGTTCATCCAGAAATGAAAATGTGATGTTTATCTGCTTACCCTCAGGGCATCAAGATGTAGGTGACTTTGTTTCTTCAGTAGAACACATGATGATTTTTAACTTTAACCGTTGCAGTCTATCAGTCGTATAATGCATGGCAATGTAACAAAATCTATGAGAGTAAAAAAAACATGCACAGACAAATCCAAATTAAACCCTGCGGCTCGTGACGACACATTGATGTCCTAAGACACGAAACGATCGGTTTGTGCGAGAAACCGAACAGTATTTATATCATTTTTTACCTCTAATACACCACTATGTCCAACTGTCTTTGAGCGCGTGCACGGCATCCGGTGCGTGAGGTGTGTACGCGCTCTGGCGTAGTTTACGTTAATGGGTGTGTTGATATCCAGCCGAAGGATAAATGCAGAGCACTAATTCCTAGTATGGGTAACCATACTTGGCCACATGTCACTTCACTTCTTCACTTCTAAGCAGATAAACATCAAATTTTCATTTTTGGGTGAACTATCCCTTTAACTCTAAACCTACTCTGAAACTCAGAGTTTGTTTAGCAAGCTTCATGCAACAGACCACAGATTGTAAACGGACCATATAACTGAATCCGATTCAAACCCATGTGAAATTTTAAGGATAATTTACCTCTTTTAAAAACTAAATTATTTTTTACAAAAAGTCATATTTCTTTCCAAGCTAACTTGAACAAAATAAAACCCAGTAAATGAAGTTTAAATTTCAATATCTTTAATTGTTTGCATTTTTTAAACAATGTGTTGAACACCAAAGTTGCAGCCTTCCCAAAAACAGACTAAACAGTGTTTGTTGAGTAAAATAAAATTAAAAACTGAAGGAATAAATATCACTGAAACTAATAAATATTTTAGTCAAAAGATTCTTTGCATGGTAGCTTTTTTGCAATGTCACCTATATGCATCGTAAATATTTTTAGCCCTGGATAAATTTGCTTTGAAGTAACAGCGATTACATTTGTTATGCTAAAATTACATTTTGACAAGCCAAAAACAGTTTTTAAAGTAAATGGGTGCCTTCCACTCCTCCCATGTTTCTCCTTTTCACATTCTGGCAGAAATGATTGGTGGTTCCAAAATACATGGTCACGTGACAGTAAAAAGACCTCAATAAATATACACAAAGATATACACATCACTTTGTTGTTGGACATACACTTCTTAATGCTGATGAAGAGGAATTACAGTTGCAACATCAAATGACATCAAAATCAATGAGATTGTTACTGTCTTTACAGTGTGTACAACCGCTGAGGATTGAGGAAGCCTCTAAAGCTGAGATTCAGTTTTGGTAATTGCCATTTTGTTGTACCACTGTAAGCAACCAATTGCAACAACCTGGGCCATCTGACTAATCAGAGCAGAGCAGGTGTCACGAATCTGGTCCGGATTCTTCCATCTGCTCGCCACCAGAGGTCGCCTTCTGATTATATTGACTCTCATATTACACAGACTTCCACGTCACCACGGACATTTCCCATACTCCATTTCACTGATTATGTTTACACCTGCAGCCAATTACACCCACTATAAGAATCAGTCTCAAACAACCATTTACTGCCGAGTATTGTATGCATGTATCACTGTTCTGCTGATAGCATTATTACGGAGCCAGTTTCCTAGTTCAGTCAAGTCATTGCCCTGTCTAGCCTAGTCGTGTTTTTGGATTTCGCCTGTCTTGGATTTAAGCCTGTGTTATACTTTCCGCGTCCGTGAGTCCGCTAGGGTCCGCTATGGTATGCGTGATGTAAAAATCGTAATCGGAGAGTGTGCGCAGAGGCTCCGCGCGGACATCCGCATGCCTCCCATTTTTTGTGACCAGTAGGCTACTGCGCATGCGTAGGCTGTGTGAAGAAGCCCGTTGCTACTCGAACCTGTACAGTCTATAAAACAATATGAAGACAGCCAGATGTGCAATAACTCTGGGCAATTCTTTGTTCACTTGTTTGTTTATTGTTCAAGCTGATCTACTACGCATGTATGGAACACGTCCGCGGAGCGGACCATCAGCGTATGCTTTCGGAAGTATAAATACAAGTAGTCCGCGCTGTCCGTGTACGCGTCCGGATTGCTCATGCGGAAAGTATAACAGGCTTAACCCTTTGGATTACCCTGTTTGGACATTGTTCGCCAGAGATCGACCACGCCCGCTCACTGGATTACTCTTCTGTCTTGCCTAGCCTGTCACTGTTCGCTATTATCGATCCCTGCCTGTTTCGACCACGCTCTTGTTAAATAAAGCCTGCAAATGGATCCGCATGCCTCTGTCTCGCATCTCTCCATAACATCAGGCTTGTGATTATACATTTTTTAAACTAAAACAGATAGCACTAATCTGCTTATTTTAATCTGCTAAATAATCTCATATGTGTTTTTTTTATAATGGTAGTATTACTTTATGTAGAAATATAATTCAGAAAATATTGTTAGGTATCAAAATACTAAGTTTTACAGAAAACAAATGTGTTGATCTGAAATATAGTACACTCATTTTAAATTTATTCAGGTTCCATTACAATCTTAATTTAATTTAAATAGAACAATAAATGTAGAAGATATTAGACGCTTTCGGTTTCCTTTTTTGACCTTTAATCATATACAATGACAGAGAGGGGGGGTTCAGCGAAAAAATGCCAGCTGTCAGCAGGAAGTGGCTGCCAGTGGCACCCAACAGTACCTGCCACTAAAACCATACGTCAGCTGTCGCTAAAAACCAGAAGTCGGAAGAGGCTGCCGCTTGAAGCCAGCGGCAGGGAAACAAATAAAGGTGTATATCAATTTATATCAAATGTTAATACTTGTTTAAATAGGTATTAGTCCGTATTGTGTATTATTTGATTAAAAAGGTTGATTAAATATAAAGAAGAAAATTATCATTTGGCTAAACGTTAAATTCTGACTGAATTTGTTTATGTGCGTATGCTGTAGTGAATTTCATGTGATAAACTCTGCTAATAAAATATGTCTTCCCCTTTAAATATTCCTTATCGGGATGTGACGTCATTGTTAGAGTGGAAAGAAAAATGTCCGGTGTCATGAGACACAGTAGCGTTTCACATGGTAGTTCGATGCTGAAGCCGAACTATGAGTGTTTGAATCTCCCGCTGAATCTACTGGTGAAGTTTTTGGAGTGCTTGGTTCTCCCGCTGATGCTGTGTTTGGAGTGATTCGAGTCTGGGTTAGGGTTAGTTCTTAGAAGGTGAGATGTCCATGGTTAAAAAATAAATGAACACAATGGAGAGCTGCTTTATAATAGAAAATAAAGTTGTGCTTCTGATGAAATGAGACACTGACACTGTTTTCATGTTTAATACTGCTGATTGCTTTTAAGCAATATATAGAATAAAATGCCATGTAAATACATGGAATGTGACTTCAGAGGAGTGCTAATTTGCAGAGCTCGTGCAAACATACCCATGTTGAAATGATCAGCTGCTTTTTTATATAGAAATGCTTGCTGTTTTCTCCATTTTTGTTGTGTTTATTTTGTTACCGAGAGGAAAGCGTGCAGCACATATTTACATATTAATTTAAATGTTGCTTTCATCAGAGTGGGCGGTGTCAGGATGTTTGCTAACAGTATACTGGTGGTGGAACTTTTTTTTTTTGAGTATATCAGGGCCTTAAGAAACAGGGTAGTTATAGTAGAAGCACAAGGAATGCAGTAGGTGGTTATTGTAGGATTGTATCGTAGAACTTCACAAGGACAAAAAGCTTTTTCTGTGAAGGGTTTCCAACTCTGGAACATGTTACCAATTGAAATTAAAGCAGAACATGATATAAAGTGTTTTACAATGATGGTTAAGCACTGGTTAAAAATAAATCAGAGCTTTATGCATGATTATCAAATATTACATTTTTAATTTTAAAAGGTACACACACAACTAAAACAGCACATTTTTTTCCCACCAAAAAAAAAAAAGGAGGCATTTACTGTATGGTTTAAATAAATCCATGGGGTATTTGAGTTCTGGGTACACGTGAGACTCCTATTAAATCTTGGGCCAGATTTACTAAACAGGGCAAATTAGCATTAGAGCGCAATTCCATAAAAGCGCAGATGGGAGGGGAAATTTCTGCAGGTGATTTACTGACAAGGTGCACATTAAAGAACACAGATGCAATATCTAATTTCCATAATGACCAGCGCAATCTACCAAGAGCAGCACAAATTACTGCCTGCTTTAAAGTCCGCATGAAATCAAAATTGACTTTATTTACTTTACTAGCGCACATTGCTAGTCTTGACGTGAACAATTAATCTGTGCAAGTTAATCCTAGGGCTGGGCGACATGGCAAAAAAATGTATCAACGATATAATGTTTCATATCGTTCGGTATCGATAATTATTGACATTTGTATAAACTTTTTTTAAAACAGAGCAATAAAAAAAAAAAAGTTTAAATTTAACCACTGTATTTTTAAATTAACCCAATTTATTGAGACAAACAACAAATATTTTTTGTTTTAACAGTCAAACACAAAATAAAAATTAAACATATCTCATTTCTAATGTTTTATATGCAGATTAAATAGGTCTGAAGGAAACTTTTGTCTTGTCTCCCGAAGCTACAGGGGAGCGCAATGAGCAAAATAATGCAGCGCATTAAATTGCCAACGCAAAGGAAATAACTGTCTATAAAAAGAAAAACGTGCATTACGTCTAAATTAACTCATATAAATCAAACATAATCTCGTAAATTGCATAAACAATTATGAACAAAACAGCATCATGTATTTATGCATTGCTTAATACAAAGAGCCGAATCGCCCATCACACAGACTGCATTTAAAAACATATGAGATGCAGTGAAACGGAATAAACCTCCACAAATTCGTAACGCGTTTTCTAAAAGTTTAAACTGTTTTAACTTTGCATGGCTTTCTATACATCTCTTGTGTGAGACGGGAGAGCAGCAGGCATATTTGTCCGTCTAAAAAATGCGCCGAATATGCGTTCTGTGTGAATGGCTTGGTTTCGGTTTTAACCTAATCAAAATCTTCTATGCATTGAGCTACTATATTTCTCTAATATTTTGAATGAATAACACAGCAATTGCGAGTCTTGTGGGCTAGACTTATCAAACATTAAAATGCAACAACTTCACTTATAACATCACCGCATCTCACGCTCCACTAATGACGCTCCCTGACGCACACCTAACATTTGATTGTACTATTTTTGCATTCAAATGCAACGGTTTATTTTAAATTCGACTAATAATCTTTTTTTTTTCCCACAATCTCCTCGTCACAGGCAGGCACAGCACTCAATTCAGCATGTGTTCGTGTTTGTGTGTGCGGACTGCGTCACTCATAGCACGTGCCTATATCGTGTGCTATATCGAAAAAAATGTCTATCGTTATCGAAGAGGGTGTACCGTCGATAAATATCGATACCGTTTTATCACCCAGGCCTAGTTAATCCACTGAAAAAACTATTTTGTCTTGGTAATCTTTATTCAAATTCTGAACATTTACTTCCGCTCTGGAATTGCAATCCTTCTCTGATGACTTCAGTTTGACGGCTTGGGCAGAATATCCTTAAACACACCCCTCCAACCGTTAGTTTGCTAGGAGTAAGAGACCGAGGAGGAGCGCAAAAATAAAACCCTCAATATTCCGTTTCAGCTGGAAATACGTCACTTCACTGAAATAAAGACGGCAGCAACTTCCGGTTCACGCGGACTTTAAGACATGCTTTTTTGGGGCATTAAATAATGCTGCAACTAACAGGGAATTGACAAGCGCAAATCTTAGTAAATTGTGTTGCTTAATTCATTTAAATGATCTCATCCCATACATTTACAGATCGAAAGGGAAACTCCTACAAATGCATATTCTCTAAGGTGAGTCACAAAAATAACTGTGTCCATGCCTTTTCAGCACTAATTTCCCACTGTGTGTCTTTAGTAAATCCTGACAGTAGTTTTTGAAATGCCAAATGAGGGTTTGCACTGGCACAAGCTGATAGTAAATCTGGCCCCTTGTAAAAACGGGCATAATAGGTCCCCTTTAATACATCAATACATGTCTATATTAATATAGTAAAATTCCATATATTTTTCACATTTCTGCCACAATACCATGGTGCAGTGTTACTATAGTAAATCCATGGAAAAGCCTTCTAACTGTATTGTTCACGGCACAGTATTTCTCCTGTTAAAAGCGTCAGCACAGTTTTTAAACTAAATCAACAAGAAATGTAATGTTCTTCACTATATTCAAGCACTCTTTTGGATATGGTTGTGTGAGCAAGACCGATCAGCAAGTAAACTGCTGTTCAAGAAAGAAAAATCATATTGTGATCATTATCGTTTTATTGCCAGGCCCTAGTGTGAATTTTCATATGGACATTAAGGTTTCCATGTTGATCGAAAGTCTTTCCACAATGAAGGCATATGTAAGGCCTCTCTCCAGTGTGAGTTCTCATGTGCCGGTTAAAGCTTCCTTTATGATTGAAACTTTTTCCACATTGTTGGCAGGCGAAGGGACTCTCTCCATTGTGTATTCTCATGTGGACTGTCAGGTTTCCATGTTGAATGAAACTTTTTCCACATTGAGCGCATTTATAAGGCTTTTCTCCAGTGTGAATTCTCATGTGCCTTTCAAGACCTATTTTACGAGTGAAGGTTTTTCTACACAGTTGGCAGGAAAAAGGCTTCTCCCCAGTGTGAATTCCCATGTGCCTGTTAAGGGTTCCTTTTTGAGTGAAACTTCTTCCACAAAATTGGCAGGTGAAGGGACTTTCCCCATTGTGTATTCTCATGTGCCTTTTAAGACCTAATTTACGAGTGAAACTTTTTCCACACTGTTCACAGGTGAAAGGCTTTTTTCCAGTGTGAGTTCTCATATGGACTTTAAGGTTTCTATGTTGATGGAATCTTTTTCCACACTGAAAGCATAAGTAAGAATTCTCTCTGGTGTGAACTCTCATGTGAACAGTAAGGTTTTCACGTTGAGCAAAACTCTCTCCACAGTATTGGCATGTGTAAAGCTTTTCTCCTGTGTGAATTCTCATGTGTCTGTCATGATTTGCTTTACGAGTGAAACTTTTCCCACACTGTTGGCAGGTGAAATAGATCTTCCCAGTGTGAATTCTCATGTGGACTTTAAGGTTTCCATTTTGACAGAAACCTTTTCCACATTGAGGGCATGTGTAAGGCTTTTCTCCAGTGTGAATTCTCATGTGCCTTTTAAGACCTATTTTAAGAGTGAAACTTTTTCCACACTGAGTGCATGTGAAAGGTTTTTTTCCAGTGTGAATTCTCATGTGGACTTTAAAGTTTCCTTGTTGACTGAAACAAGCGAAATAACTTCTAGTTCCTGTCTTTTGAAGATCCTCATGTTGATCTTCCTCTCCAATTTCATTAAGTATTTCTTTTTCCTCTTTCAAAGCCAGTAGGTCTAAGGTAAAAAAAAACAAGCAAATAAAAGTGAATAGCAGTTTAATGGCACAAGACAACGGCGATCAATACATTTAGAATATCTTTATATGACACCATTGAATTCTCCAAGTAGGGATTAACTGCAGGCTGGAGCAATGGTTTGGGAGTGCAGAAAGGTAGTCTTTATGATTGGTCAACAAAGCTGTCTGTCAGGGTGTGAGGGTAGGGTTAGGGGTAGTTTCTGTTGTACCGATTCACCTTTTGCATGTCCAGTGCTCCAGGCTGCAGCTACCCCTGTCTCTGAATTTTGGCAGTTCATTTACATGACAACCTGATTTTGGGGGCCTGAAAACACAAGCATTTGAAAAAGGGTTTCAAAGTGCAAGGTTTTGAAAATGATGCATTTGCCGTCTCCACGTAAACAACAAAAACGCAAATTAAATGATAAAGGTTGGGAGCTAAACTCTGCTGGAAAGGGGGGTTTAAGGGCCAGAGTATAGAGCTTAAACTTCCAGAAGATGTATTGGGGCAAATTGGAGCCAAACTCTGTAAGACACCAGCCCTCCAGAGCTTGCGCTCATTGTTGTACACTGGAAGCAGTTCCGGGCGGATGACGTATGAGGTCAGTGCTGCGCATGCGCCAGTGAGTCTCGTGAAAACCAACGTTTGTTAACAGGAGCAAAGGAAGCAAAGTTTCCTTACTTTAGCAAAGGAAAACCAGTCTCCTCCTGGCTTATATCGAAATCCTCCGACATTCTTCTTTACAAATCCTCGTTTTGTACTTCTAATTAGTGACCGTTGTTTTGTTTTGATCTCTCCCGTGCGCTTCCGCGTGCGTCACTTCTGAGCGGCCTCATACGTCATACGTTTTGAATATGGATATTTTTCTTACAAAAAACGCATCGATTCGCTACAGAAGGCCTTTGTTCACCCCCCGGAGCCGTGTGAGACACTTTTTTTTATGGATGGGCGCATTTTAATAAAGTGTTTTTGGACTGGTGCATGCAAACACCCGCTGAGTGCCATGAAACAGCTTGAAAGATCAAAGACAATTTTTTATATAACTCCGACTGGATTCGTCTGAAAGAAGAAAGTCATATACAGTACACCTAGGATGACTTGAGGGTGTGTAATTTATGGGCCAATTTTAATTTTTTGGGTGAACTAACCCTTTAAGCCTAGTTCCAGTTTAAAATGTAAGTCTGAGCGGTTACAACTGAAAGAAACTTGCACCGACTGATCTTAAAATATATTAGTGCCTTTGTTTTGTCTCAAGATGCACACCAGTAATGTTTTTTCTAAGGGGCATGTATAAAAAAATTACTTAAATGTCCTAATTGAACTATGGCCTAATCCTGGATTAGTCTAAGCCCCGTCTGTGAAACCAGGCCTTTGTGAATTAGCTACGGATTAGAGCTGGTAAAGACTACGGTGAAAGGACAGTTCTGAACTTCCCGATTCATAATGGCGACCTGAAAGATGCAACGGGATGAACAACTATTTCGCTGTTTATTTTCTATTTATGTGGGTAGATGGTTGTGATGCTCCTAAACGGTGTTAAGATGATTTGAATTGCATTTTTGGGAAAATTAATCATTCTTGATCTAGCTGGAAAATTAAAAGAACCATACTGGATGGAACTTTTGTTGCTCTTCGGACTTTAGCCTCTCTTCCTTTAAACCAAAAGAAAGCTCAATCACCAAATCTTTTAACGGGGACTTTTGAACTTTTTTTAACTGAATTGAGTATTTTAATATTGTTTAATATAAGTTTGAATTGAATCACTGAACGTTTTAACTGTTACAACTGAAATACTGATAGTCTGAATTGAATCATTGAACGTTTGAACTGAAAGATGTTCTCTGTCCTTATAAAGTTGGTTTAATGGAATTATTATTTTTTTGCCAGTTTTACTTTACAAAATTGTTATGCTGTTCAAGGATTATTTTCAGGGTAGACGAGGTACCTCTAGAAAAGTGTTAGTTATGCAAAGAGTTTTGGATTTCGTTGATTACTCTTTTTGAACTGATTTTTCAATGTATGTATATATGAGGTTTTTTTCTTCTGTTTTGTTGTTTTCCAAAGAAGTTTTGAATTACTTGTTTATTTATGTGTGCATTATGGAAAGAGAGAAAATGGAATAACACCAAATGCAAGTCAGATTGGTTTATTGTTCTTTGTTTCTATTACTGTCTTTGGCTCAACAGGGTTCACAAGGTTAATTTTTTATCCATGACAACCCTATGTAGGGCTGACTTTACTTTTTTTTTGTAATAATTAAATACATTTGAAAGTTGGCACACCAGAAAATGTTTGATGCATTACTAAAATGAGAGAAAGAATGAATAAGTTGTGTTATTAATATTGTTAATTTCGTAGTGTGGAGCTTCTGACCGTGTCGTTAACACCTCACTCTGGAGATAGTTCACGTCGCCCCCTATGAACACTATTACTTTGGGAATAAAGGCCTCTAGTGCTCCACTAACCCGCTGCGCAGTAGTAACCAGACAGACTCCAGACAATACCTTTGAATATGCTTTAATGGTCGGGAGCAGAGGCGTACAGTAGTGAAGTATTTTTACTCCGCTTTAGAAGTACTTTATAAATGTTATTGTTGCTTACTTTGCTTAATGCTGGACAGGATCTATGCTGAATTTATCAAATCCTGGCATTCATATATAGTTTTAACAAGGTTTACAATATGAAACTGTAGTAATACTGTAATATGTCGGGAATAGCATCATGGTTTATTGTGAAACTGTTAAAGAATTCACCCTCATGTCGTTCCAAACCGGTAAGAACTTCGGTCATCTTCGGAACATAAATTAGGATATTTTTGAAGAACTATTTTAACTTTCTGACCCAGAAAGGGAACTACCACAGTCAAGGCACAGAAATGTATTAAGGACATTGTTAAAATAATCCATGTGACATCTGTGGTTCAACCTTAATTTTATGAAGCTATGAGAATACTTTTGTGTACAAAGAAAACAAAAATAAGGACCATCTATGAAAATTAAAACATCAAAATTATCTTAATTTGTGTTCTAATGATTAACGAAGGTCTTGTGTGTTTGGAACGACATGAGGGTAAGTAATTAAGACAGAATTTCCATTTTTTGGTTATCCATCCCTTTAAAAATAAGGACCATCTATGAAAATTAAAACATCAAAATTATCTTAATTTGTGTTCTAATGATGAACGAAGGTCTTGTGTGTTTGGAACGACATGAGGGTAAGTAATTAAGACAGAATTTCCATTTTTTGGTGATCCATCCCTTTAATGTTATAGAAAAATCTTATTTTGTTTAGGCTGCTTCTGTATTGTTTTTACACCATGCATGGCATGACTTGGAAGTTGAATCAGGTTCACTTTAAGGCAGCATTTGTACTTGTTTATGTGATCTCAACATGAGGTCTGTTCACACGGGGCGACCCGCTCCATGTCAAATAAAAACACTTTAATTAGGACTCTCATGTCATTCTTCAAAAATATCATTTCTATAGAGCTAGACATTTTAAAGTGGAAATGAAGCAGCCAGTCAAGTTTACATTTAGTAAACTGATTTCCACTTTAGTAAAAAACAAAACAAAAAAAAACACCATGCAATACCACAGCGTGTGGCATCACAGGGTTATTTTGCTTTGTTGGCCAGTGAAGTAATATAAGCATTTCTTTACTTTTTGAGCATGCTTGTTTTGAAATGGAGGAAGTACTACCGTTACGGATGGAAGAAGTCGTGGACTTGATGGTTTGGGGTGAAGAGCGGGTCAGAAACAATACATGTTTATATGGATAAAGCCATTCTGACAATTTTGTGTGCATTGGCTCAAGAAGATGAGAAAGTCGCTCTTCTTGTGCTTGAATGGCTTAAAACACTTGTAAACTGACCACATGTGAGAATGATAAACTTTCTCGAGGAAGCAGCACTAGCCCGATCGTTCAGATAGATGATTAGTTAAACACTGGAGCATCCTGTTAAAAGCAGGTAAGTTATTGTATTCACAGGTGAACATATGTTGCATGCCATTACTGGTGAACGAGCCGGTGTAATGAAAATATGTCTGAAAGGTCTGACATGACATAAGATGCGACATGAACAATATTGTATGAAGCGTTGATTGTATACATCATGTTGCACCTCACATTATAAAGCCGGGTTTCTGCAGGATTTTTAAGCTCAAATTTAAGACTTTTTAACCTGATAACCCGCACCTGGATGCGGGCGCACTGAACGCTCTTTGTTTGCACGTGTCAATGTTTACAAATAGATTAAATGAAAAGGGACATAATTAATCTTGACAAACTAAATATTCTAAAGATTGATCGCTGTTTTTCAAATGGAAAGCTTATAAGGAATGTATTTGCTAGATTTGTGTAAGCAGTACACATCAAAACATGCATTATAAAAACGCAGTATGTACCAGATTCATCGTAATAACGAGTCATAAACATCCACTGCAGTAAATCCCAGTTTAGTTAGAAAGGTAAGGTTCCACTGAACAACATCCCATAGAGCACTTTTAGTCCAACGAAACAATAACGTTGTAATATGGATGGTAATTCCTTTGTTTACGTCTCATTTCTTCGGGGAGAGTTGTTGATGTGTCCGTTATGGAATAACTTGCACTCAAAAAACTGCGTCTTGGTAGTAAAAAACAACATGGCTTTGTAGCATACACAAACAGAATGAGACCATCCACTAAAAAAAAAAAAAGTCAAAGATATTCGGAATCTTGTTTATTTGAATTCTGGCACTCTCTTGTGACGGCTCGTGATGCACGCTGTGACACACCTGTCATCTGATCGGCTTTTAGCACAAATAATTATTTTTTCCCTATTCAACATTTTTCATATATGTGTGTGTGTTTATGTGAACATGGGTAGATTTTTGCATTTGTTTGAACTTTGAACAAAACAACAGTTTTATTGAAAATGCACATTCATTCTCTGCCAGCAGGTGGAGCGTTTGTTAGAAAAATAACTGTTTCCATGGTAACGCTGTACACAAAGCAGTGCAGCGCTCATGTTTATTTAATGAAATCATAGCCTTTTGAAGTTTAATCGTGACATTCAGCCATATCGCAATTCTGGTCTATCTGTCCCCAAATTTAAGACCTATTGAAATCATAAGACTTTTTTGTACAATTTAAAGTCCCCCTGTAGTCTTTAAAACTCATATTTGATCATCAAAATGGCATATTTAAATGTTTTTTGAAAATAATTTTCTCATGCCTTAAAATAGCTTGAATGCAACTCTACACCCTTGCCTCATTTACTATACGAGGATCTACGAATATGCAAATTAGCCCCGCCTCCGCTCAGTCACAGCAGCCAGCGCCTCCTGATCCACTAACTGAACTGTAGTAAACGTGATACAATGGCAATGGCAAGTGGACATATTGGTTTAATTAAGCCATATGTGTTTGAACCAGAAATAAGCTGGTATGTTCAACGTAAGCAAGGAGACTGATGGCTAACTTCGTGAGGTAACTATCTGTTTGCGCTGGTTCGTACACAGATAATGACTGATAAAACTGTTTTTACTAGCGGACAACTACAGTGGATACTGTAACATTCGTAAAATTTACTTCCTTGATGTTGTGTCCTCAAAATGCCTTGAAGACTCAAATGCAGCCAAGTTCGTGATTCCAAATCACGCCTGCAATCATACGCGTGTGACGTGCGGTTGTCAATGCGGGAGATGTGCGTCTGACTCCGGGCTACTTTTACACTGCTGCCGCGGGTTATTATTCAAGTTAGCGGTTCTAAATACAAATAAATAAGCGCTAACAGCACATGACATCGTGAAAATATGGGGAAATATTAACAGTTAGCGAAACATCTATAGAACAAATATAACTGTTACCGGATTAATCTGGCTGCCTTCTCACTAGACCCTCTGCTTTTGTAACGGAGGCCAGCGAGTAGGTGCTGTGCAGGTAAACCTCACTCCCTGATGTCAAGAGACGCTCTAGCGAAAAAAAAAGGCTGTTTCAAACCAAGTTTCTGTGACTGCCTTTGGGAAACTGGGAAACTACAGTTTTAAGGAAAAAATACTCAGCAATGGTGTTGATAAATGGATTGGCACATGGTTTGTCTAAAAGCATATATTAAAAACACCACTTAGACAAATAAACAACATAAACTTGATTTTCACCACAGGGGGACTTTAAGACTTAAAGGGGTCATATGATGTTGCTAAAAAGAACATTATTTTGTGTACTTGGTGTAATGAAATGTTTATGCGGTTTAAGGTTAAAAAAAACATTATTTTCCACATACTGTACATTATTGTTTCTCCTCTATGCCCCGCCTTTCTGAAACGTGTCGATTTTTACAAAGCTCATTGGTCTGAAAAGCAAGGTGTGCTGTGATTGGCCAGCTATCCAGTGCGTTGTGATTGGCCGAATACCTCAAGCGTGTGACGGAAATGTTATGCCCCTTACCATATTGTGATGCCCTGTCCCGGCACGACCAGACAAAAACATTAAAAGCCATTATAAACGAGGCATTTGTTGCATCCTCAATATTGCTGCATAAGAGTCAGAACATATTACTACGGTAACACTTTATTTTAAGGTCTCCTAACTTATTAGCATGCATATTACTAGAATATTAGCCATTTATTAGTACTAATTAAGCACATATTAATGCATTATTCTACATGACCTTATTCTAAACTACCTTACTAACTATTAATCAGCAAATTAGGAATTGAGGGAAAAGTCGTAGTTAATAGTGAATGTGTTCCCTATTCTAAAGTGTTACCATTACTACTAAGCCATTCAGCCCAAAATTACAGACATATGATTTTTCTGACTCTATCACCCAGCCCTACCGTATGACATGCTTTAAATGCTGAATTTTCCAATTTTTAGCCAAGCAGTAATGATACATTATTATATCACTTGTTAAATGGTTATTTAACAATTACAATCCCTGGCAAACACAAAACAATTTTTGTTTAATAATTCAACATTCTGGTTATGTTAAACATACCTCAAACAAATATTATTAAACTCCTTTAATTAATGAAAATTTGTTTTCCATATCAAGTAAAGTAGTAATAATTTTAATTTCATAAAAATTATGAAATCATTCAATGTTGAGGAAAAAAATATGGAATCATCCACCAAAACACACAGTTAGTACTTTGTTACTCCTCTGGCTTTTATGACGGCCTGAATTCTTTGGTATGAAACGATATTCCAGCCAATTTTCAAAAAGAATTGCAAATTGTATTTTCAATTGCGTTTTCCATATGTGGACGCATAAATTGTGACAATCCAAATGCAATTGCAAATTTTGCATTACCGTTTGCGTTTTTTGCGCACAGTGACTGCCAAATTTCAAATGAAAAAGCAAAATCGATTTGCAACAGTATTTCCCATGTCTTACGAGTTATGAGCCTGTCATATTTAAATAGCAATATTAATTACATTTGCTTTTTCACTTTCTCTGTGCCACGCATGTAATCTGCCAAAACTCAAATGGAATCAATTTTCAAATTTGAAATGTCCTATGTCTACATGGAAAGCTGTCAATCATTGTCAGGGGTGGGACTATGTGAACTAGGTGCCTGTGTGAACGAACAGCCAATGCAATTCTACACTTATTAAAGGAACACTCCACTATTTTTGAAAATAGGCTCATTTTCCAACTCCCCTAAGAGTTAAACAGTTGAGTTTTACCATTTTCGAATCCATTCAGCCAATCTCCGGGTCTGGCGGTAGCACTTTTAGCTGCAGCTTAGCATAGCTCATTGAATCGGATTAGACCGTTAGCATCTCGGTCAAAAATGACCAAAGCGTTTCGATATTTTTCCTATTTAAAACTTGACTCTTCTGTAGTTACATCGTGTACTAAGACCGACGGAAAATGAAAAGTTGCGATTTTCTAGGTCGATATGGCTAGGAACTATACTCTCATTCCAGCGTAATAATCAAGGAACTTTGCTGCCATACCATGGGTGCAGCAGGCGCAATGATATTACGCAGCGCCTGAAAATAGTCCCCAGCTAGGAAATATAAGGAGATGCTAACGGTCTAATCAGATTCAATGATCTATGCTAAGCTACAGCTAAAAGTGCTACCGCCAGACCCGGAGATCGGCTGAATGGATTCGAAAACGGTAAAACTCAACTGTTTAACTCTAGGGGAGTTGGAAAATGAGCCTATTTTCAAAAATAGTGGAGTGTTCCTTTAACATACATTTTATTCCTTTCTTTTAATCCATAATAGAGAGCGCGTCGCGCCTGCCTCAAGATATTTTACTGTTTGCACTCTGATTGATGCACGCATTTATTTATATATTTATTGTTAGTGAAAAGAAAACATGAAGAAAATATTTACATATCTAAATGCAACTCCCAGCAGGATGGGTGGACTGCTAAGGTATTTTCAACTTCTTTTTACCCATAAGAAAAGAATGAAAAGAACTGAGTAAATCACGATCTTGAGGGTTGGTGAAACAATTCACTCCAGTGTGAACTCTGTCAAGTCACCTTTATTCTATAAAACTTTACACAATATGGATTGCATCAAAGCAGCTTCACAGAGATAAACAATGAAATAACTGAATTAATCATGGAAACTCTACAGTATGAAGACAATTTAGATTATGTTGTAAAGCCACTCAAAAAAGCCAATATTGTCATTATTTAGTTTAAGTCAGTTCAGCTCAATAACATTCTAACATTCTGTATGCTGGAGTTTTAAATGTAGAAGTGCTGAAACATTTCAAATGTTGAAACAATTCTACACTGTACGCAGGTAACTGAGCTCTCTCCAGTGTGAATTCCCATGTGCCTGTTAAGGATTTGAGTTTAACTTATTACACACTGTAAGGCTTTTCTCCCATGTGGATTCTCATGTGGAGTTTAAGGTTTCCATTGTGAGCAAAACTGTCTCCACACTGTTGGCATGTAAAAGGTTTTTCTCCAGTGTGAGTTCTCACGTGCCCGTTAAGACTTCCTATATGAGTGAAACTCTTTCCACACTGTTGGCAGATGAAGGTACTCTTTCTAGTGTGTATTCTAATGTGGGCTTTAAGGTTTCCTCGTTGATTGAAACATTTTCCACACTGAGGGCATGCAAAACGCTTTTCTTCAGTGTGAATTCTTAAGTGACTCTCAAGAATGGATTTACAAGCGAAACATTTTCCACAATGTTGACAAGTAAAAGGGCTCTCCCCAGTATGAAATTTCATGTGGATTTCAAGGTGTCCATGTTGAGCAAAACTCACACCACACTGTTGGCATGCGTAAGGCTTCTCTTCAGTGTGAGACCTCACATGCCTTTTGAAGTTTTCTTTTAGAGTGAAACATTTTCCACACTGAAGGCATATGAAAGGCTTTTCTCCCGTGTGAATCTTTATGTGCCTTTCAAGACTTACTTTATGAGAGAAACTCTCCCCAGTTTGATCTTTAGGGGTTCCCTGTTGAGCGAAACTTCTAGTTCCTGTCTTTTGAAGATTCTCATATTGATCTTCTTTTTCAGTTTCATTGAGTACTTCTTTCTCCGCTTTCAGTGCCATTAGGTCTAATGCGAAAAAACAAACAAAAATAAAAACTCAGTTTAATGGCACAAGATAAGACGTCAAAACATTTAGATATAATGCATGAAAACCAACATGTATACTAGACCCTATACCAGGGGTGTGCAAACCTGCTCTGGAGGGCGGTGTCTTACAGAGTTTAGCTCCAACTTGCCCCAATACACCAGCCAGAAGTTTCTGAAGTTCTCATCTCTGGCCCTTAAAACTAGGGCTGCACAATAAATCGAAATGGAATCGCGATCGGGATTCGACAGAGCCTGCGATTGTCATGCGTATCTTTGAGTGAAGCACGGTTCTGTGATCAGCAGTAAATCTCCATCCAAAGGCCAGAGGGCGCTCTCGCGCTGAAACTCCAAATACACCTAGTAGAAAAAACCCAGAAAATGCCTATCGCTGCAGCTGAATAAACAGAAGATTCAACTGCTTTCATTGATTCAACGTGACTAATAAACACACGACTACGGCAATATACGGTTTATCTGAGTCCTTATTATTATAATTTTCATTAAAATAAAGTATATTTATAATGCAAGGCCTTTATCACTGCTTAAATACTATGAAATATGTGCCTTATTCTGTGTAAGAAGCCACATCATCTCACAGAAGGATTTATTTCAAACACTCGACTAACGTTATGAAGTGAGTTTGGAGTAAAAATATGTTATTAAATGTGGTATTTTCACATGCTTTCAGATGGAGCAGCATTTACTTCACAGAGCCGTAGTTCACTGAGAAGCTATGCAAACAACTGTCATTATCGCGAATGATTTCTTCGATTTCATAATCGCGCAATAAAATCGTCTGCGATTCTTTGCGTAACTTGTCAGTGAACTACGGCTATGTGTAGTAAATTCTGCTCCATCTGAAAGCACGTGATGATGATTTACTGCTGATTACAAAACCGGCATTACTATCAAAATGCACATGACAATCGCATTCGATTAATCGTGCAGCCCTACTTAAAACCCCCTTTTCTACAGAGTTTAGCTCCAACCCAAAATCAAACACATATGTACATGCTAATCAAGGTCTTCTTAATTACTAGAAAGCTAAAGGCAGACGAGTTTTATCAAGGCTGGAGCTAAACTCTTCAAGAAAGGGGACCTCAAGAGTTGAAAACCATTGTGCTTCACCATATTGCTAACAATTAACTTTCTTTAAGACAAGAGTCTTCAGCTGGGGGTCTGCCAATTAATGTTTGATCACAAATAATTATTTTGTTAAATAAAATGAAACATGGGTGAGAAAACATCACAAAGTCAAATTAAAATATAAGCACCCTGAAACAAAAGCCTCAGTTATCATTTACCATTTATATAAGGTATTGAATGAAAAGCATTCATGTTATTCCATGAAAATGTGAGAAACATCTGTGTATTTGGCAAATATTGCATCTAATCAACTTAATCTATGATAACGTATGTACGTGTTGCTGATAAAAAGTAGTTCAGAAGAAGCACTCAATAGGGCCTTTCGCACCGCTTTAGTTCCAGAACTAAATGTACAGTACTAAAGTACTGGGACGATTTTGCGCGAACTATTTCCCAGTACCATTTAAAGGGCTGCATTCGCACCGACAGTGTGTACTAAGAAGTGACGTAAGCCATCATTGTGGTATTGAAGGTGGGAGAGAGCGCTGTACATTCACTCCCCCCACCTACAATCCCTACCGGTACGAGACTCGAACCCGCACCCTTTGGGTTACGAGTCCGACTCTCTAACCATTAGGCCACGACTTCCCCAGTTCGCTTCCCCAAATCGCACCCAGTTCCTGCGGTGCGAAAACGCCAAAAAGTGTGTAGTTCCACAATTAGTTCTGGTACTATGAAAAGGTTCTCGCGGTGCGAAAGGCCCTAATATCATTCATTTCTGTAGAGCTGGACATTTTAATAAGGATCAAATGAGTGAGTTAAGCTTTGAGAATGAAAACCAACCTGTTTGTTCCTCAGTATCTTCATGCTTGACTCTGAACGCATCTTCAATCCTCATGTCGTCTCTCTCCTCTTTAATAAACACCATCTTTGTTTGTTCCTCAGTATCTTCATGTTTGACTCTGAATGCTTCTTCAATCTTCATGTCTTCACTCTCCTCTTTAATAAACGCCATCTTTGGTGTGTTACGTGGATCTCAGCTGCTTCACCAGTTTTTCTGTTTGGACACTGTCATGTTTAAGATGAGAATAATTATCAGAGAGAAAAATAAATACAAAATTCTACATCTGTGCATCTCAGTCAGCTCCCTAGTTCAGTAGTCAGCACACTGGGAAGGGAGTCAGTAAGAGTTCATGGCCTGATTATAAACAACAACACTCAAAACTAGCACTACAAATGAATTAAATAACACAGTTTATATTGAAAATCCGTTAGTATTTGGCATTTAATGATTTGTAGATCACATTTAATCGATTAGACTCTAAAACATTTGTGACTAGCTTGTAAAAGTTCTCGTTGCAGTTACACTGTTTTGATCAGCATGTGACGTCAGCTTGCGGTGATTATCATTTTGCAAAACAATTAATCTTATCACAACCCTCCAGTGGATTCATGTTTATGATAAGCGGATTCACGATATAGGGAACGAAATGAGACGCACCGTTTCTGTTACTCATGTGTGGATGTGCTTTAGTCACAAAAAAAAGTGCATTAGCGTTAGATAAAGCATCACAACATTACATTCAATAATATTTCATTCATTTTACATCGCTTGTAAAAAAATAAATAAATAAATAGACTGAATTCTCTGTGTCGATTTAAACACTATCAACGCTTAAAACACAAACCTTTCTACAGTCGAATCACCAGAACGCGGAGCAGCCTTATGACGTCACACCGTCAGCCCAAAATAAAAGTCCGTTATAGTCAGTGTTGCCAAGTCCGCGGTTTTCCCGCGGAGTTGGGCTACTTTAACACTGTTGCCGAGGGTTGTGTTTCATGTCCGCGGGTTGAAGCGACTCCAATAACATGATATTTATCCCCTGGAATGCGAATTTTAGCGGGTGAACCCCGCCAAAAAACGTGTATTTTACCCCAGAACGCGATTTTTAACTGGGAACCCCTCGAAACGCCATTGGGCTAGTTTTGAGTAGCGATTGGGCAGGTTTTCTTGTGAAAACCTGGCAACCCTGGGTATAGCGCATCGATATTTACATACAGGAAACAAAGATTTAAAAAAAAAGAGTAATATTTTGTCTAAAAGGCAAAACAGTCATGTTTGAGTGCAGAAACCATTTATTCAAGGGGTTGCGAACAGTTATTCAATAACAAGCCAATTAAAACTGATACATTTTTTCAACAGAACCATAGCACACACAAAAAAACTACTACTAATAATAATAATACATTTATAAAAAAATAAATAAAATGAAATAGAAACATTGTTTTCTATCCGTAATATGTTCAAGTCTGAGCACACTCCAATACACCAAACTCCCTACCAGCAGGGGCGAATCTAGGATGTTTTTCAACTGGGGGGCACAAAAGGAGCCAATCTTATGTTGTGTATTGTAGATATCTGAATCATTTAAAGGGGTCCTATTATTCTTTTTCACTTTTTTAATTGTAGTCAGTGTGTAGTGTGTATGTTTGGGCATTAAAAAGATCTAGAAAGTTACAAATCTCAAAGTCCACTCCAAAGGGAGATATTTCGTTTTTTAAAAATCCCTTTTCAAGAACTACAACGAACGGCTCGTTTGGACTACAGCGTTGGTTTCTGGGCTTTGTGATATCACAAAGCGGCCCGTTAGAATATCATTAAAAAGAATTCCCGCCTACAGAAATTCGAATGGTTGGGGGGTGGGGAGGGGCGGCGACCGCCTGAAACGCTGTTTTTTTCACCTCCGTGCCCATACGTCTTTGTTTGGGCTTCAGAAAGCGGATGATGTCAGGAAACAGTGGTTGAAATGTATTTTTTTAACTCTGTTCCTGAGCATTATAACCCCAATTTGCTATTGTGTGCTGCACATTTTACTGAGGACAGCTTCCACAACATGAGGGAGTACTGTGCCGGATTCGCCAAAAAGTTTTTGTTGAAAGACGGAGCAAGGGACTGCAAGGGGCGTGGCAGTACTGAACACCGTCTAAGCTGTTCGCCGGGTGTTAGAAGGTATTCACTATTAATTGCAATTATTTTATGTATGGTTAATATTTACATGGTTTTCCATATTAAGGGGCGATTCTAGGATTTTTTCAACTGGGGGGCACAAGAGGGGCCACAACTAATACAGAGGGGCCAATCTTATATTGTGTATTTATATGTAGAACTGTAGATATCTGAATCATTTAAAGTTCAGTAAGCTTTAAAATCAGCAATAAACAGAGATACCTTATTATCATTTAATGGCATTTATTCCCTTCTGTAAATCAGAGCAGTCAAATACAATTTGTATTAAATTGACTATAATAACTATAATAAAATAATCCAATCTATGAATAGAGTGCAACTCACAAAAATAATAAAACTCAACATTAAGTTATATAAACTTTACACAAATCCTCACAACCTTACACATGGGCAAAACAAAAAGTAATAGAAAATAATAGAACAGCTTTATTTATACAAATGCAGAGTTATATGAATCATTCGTATACTAAATACACAGTGAAAGAATTAACACAACTTTATAAATTAAATACAATAATAATAATTTTTTGTTTTGTTTCATCCACATCCTATTCAATTTGCATACCAGCAGTTGCAGAAAATTTGAATTGAAGAATTTGGACAAACTCTAAGTATGGCAAGGCTAATTAAGCCTTGTGCATATTGATTGCAAAATATCATATATCCATACCTTATGTTAGATATGATCTATTTTATCTATGTAGGGTACAACGGGGTTAAAGGCACCTTTGATATTATTTTCCTCTAAACCACTAGATGGCACAAAAACGTAGCGTAGCACTTTCCAGAACATTCGCTTTTCAAGATGCACGTGTATATTTGTCTGATCCTTGACGCGATCGCGCGCAGCAGCGCAAAGTTGATTCTGTGCTTACTTGATCTAATATTTGATGTTTTTTTAAAAAATTTGTAGATTTAATTAGCAAATTAGAATTGCTAAAATTAATGCATATATTTTGAGACAAAGGTCTTCTTAACAAGTTTCAGTTTTGTTTAAGATAATTAAAGCAACAGCTTTATATTAACATTTTAATGACAGTATATTTATTGAACAAAAAATTAATTATTTTATAATTTTTAAACAAAATAATTTTTAAACAAAATAAACAACTTGAATGATTTATTTTCACATAATTTGTTTAAGATAATTAAAGCAACAGCTTTATATTAACATTTTAATGACAGTATATTTATTGAACAAAAAATTAATTATTTTATTTTTCAAAATAAGCAGAAAATAGTACAAACTTTGCTAAAGTGATTGTTTTGAACAAGTATTAACTTAGACATTATTTTAGCTGAAGTATTTGTGTCAATACCGTGTGCCTTTTACCCCATGCTAATTAAGGCTAATTAAGCCTTGTGCATATTGATTGTAAAATATCATATTTTAAACAAAATAATTTTTAAACAAAATAAACAACTTGAATGATTTATTTTCACATAAAATCTGTTGCTCCATTAATGTTCAATACAAACGTATATATTTTTTTCTGCAATTATACATTTTAGACGCAGTGAATAGAAATTTTTTTCTTAAGGTGTGCCTTTAGCCCCGTTGTACCCTATATTTTTATAAACAGCATAGAATAGCTTAATTAGTCCAGAGTTATTTTAGTATTATTTATTTATACTACAGTGCATGCGTAATTATTATTTAAGTTGATATTCTGATCATATTTTTTCCAAGCACCTTTTACCAATTCTAAATCACATCAATCTCAATAACTACTATTCATTTTGTATTTAATCATTTATAAGTGCTGTATATAAACTTTGCTTGGATAAAAAAAATACAAAAAAATGAACCCCACTAAATAAGAATAACATGCTGAAGTGTTGTATATATATATATTTTTTTCTTTATAGGCTTTATAGACAGATAAGTTGAGAGTGACTCTTGAAGGACCAGCACCACATCCTTTTGTACCACCGTTTGAAGAAATATGATTTTTTTTTTACCCAAGCAAAGTCTCTGGGAACCTGACACCTTGCACTTCTGGAGACTCCAGGTAGGCTGAAGTTCTGAGAAATGGTGGCGCTGGAGATTAAAGGGTTCCTGATGGTTTCACACTTAATTCTTCACCTTAATTCTTAATTCTTTTGCAGTTAACATTTGACTTTTTTTCCCCCCTGACCCTACTGACCAAATGAGCATTTAGCTGTCCAATGGTCATGCCTTAACTTTGCAAATTCTAGTATTGCATTAGTATTGCATCCTTCATTTAATTTATTATTTAAAAATAAATAATTTTTGACTTTTCGGTCTGAGGATAGTCTCTTTTTTTGGGCTCATTTTATCTGTAAAAGAAAACCTGCTTAATTATGCACACCTGAAAATAAGGAGTTTTCCACTTCCAGCCTTCATGGACAATTATATATCACTTATAAATGATTAAATACAAAATTAATAGTAGTTATTAAGATTGACGTGGTTTGGAATTGGTAAAATGTGCTTGGAAAAAATATGATCAGAATATCAACTTAATTATGCACTCCCTCATATATTTTAGTATTATTTACTTATCTTGCTATTTAATCATGTATTTATGACTATGATTTTTTTTTTTGTGAATGTTTCTGGATGTGTCAAAGGACATTTTGTCACCGACGTCTGTGAATTCTATCTTCAGAGAAACCACATACAGTACACACTAAATTTAATTTGAGACATTTCGTTCACTTTGTTTGACAGAATTCAAGAAATTAGCCAGATTGTGCCACACAGCATTGCAAAACTACAAGATATTTGAAGAAAAACACCATCTATTTTATGTTTCAGACAGCAAGAAAACTCAAAATCAAGTTATATAAACTATATACAACTCCTTTTAGCCGCACAACTGTAAATACTGACAAAAGAAAAAAGAAAACACAACAAGAACACTCTGGCCTTTTGAAGACCAAATACAGTGGATTTAGTTTACAGTGGACTTCATGGACAATTATATACAGTATCACTTCTAAATTATTAAATACAAAAATAATAGTAGTTATTAAGATTGACGTGGTTTGGAATTGGTAAAATGTGCTTGGAAAAAATATGATCAGAATATCAACTTAATTATGCACTCCCTCATATATTTTAGTATTATTTACTTATCTATTCTTATCTATCATGATTGCTATTTAATCATGTATTTATGACTATGATTTTTTTTTTTTTGTGAATGTTTCTGGATGTGTCAAAGGACATTTTGTCACCGACGTCTGTGAATTCTATCTTCAGAGAAACCACATACAGTACACACTAAATTTAATTTGAGACATTTCGTTCACTTTGTTTGACAGAATTCAAGAAATTAGCCAGATTGTGCCACACAGCATTGCAAAACTACAAGATATTTGAAGAAAAACACCATCTATTTTATGTTTCAGACAGCAAGAAAACTCAAAATCAAGTTATATAAACTATATACAACTCCTTTTAGCCGCACAACTGTAAATACTGACAAAAGAAAAAAGAAAACACAACAAGAACACTCTGGCCTTTTGAAGACCAAATACAGTGGATTTAGTTTACAGTGGATTAAGTAGAATGTGGCTTATAACAGGTATATGTTCTGTAGTACCTGGTTCATTTTAAAAAAGTACAATTCTGTGATTTTTATGGTTGCTGCTAAAATGTCTTACAAACTCGTCCATATTTAATGATTGAGCCCGTCTTGATTCAATGCTCAAAACTCCTAGATGGCTCAGTTTCTCATCGCCCATTGTTGTTCTGAGATGGTTTTTGATCAGCTTGCCGAAAAACTACGTTCACATGCAGCACTACTTACAGGTGTTACAATCTTACACAGTCTGAAAAGCTCATGAAACACCCTCTTAAAGGAAATACCACAAATTCAATGAGAGAAGTCATGTTTTTTTTTCCTTTCCTTTCCAAAACTCTTTTGGTCTGATACAGCTCATGCTTCAAATCTTCAATATTTGAATCAAAAATTTCAGCAAATGAAAAAAGTGGTTCTTCATGTAAGAAAGTGCTGCTTTTAGGGTGGAGTGCTTGGATTCCATGCATAATTGCACAATTTCTTGTCAGGTCGCAGGTTTGATCTGTTACTTTTCCTGCACGTGTTTTTTTTGTTTTCATTTTTCATTCAGTTTGTTTATTCCTATTTGTACTTCTCGTTTCTGCTTTTTCATTGCTAGTGTGTTTTGTCGTTTTGACTTTACGTTTTTTTTTTGTCCCGGTTAGTTGTTAGTTTTTTTTTTTTTTCTGTTTGCCCACCTACTTTTTCTGATGCTATCTCTGCAATCTCTGGTCAGCAGCTTATGGATTTTGAGCTCAACTTGTTCCTGTGTGTGTGAGCTACTCTAACCCGAGTGGAGAGACTGTTTGCCTGGAGTCTTGTCTCTGCCTGTTCTGGAGGACTGTTCTTAGTGTGAAGCGGCTATCAGCCTAATCCCGAGCTGGTCACCTGTCTGGACCTTGATTCCTGCCGGGACTCTGATCCTCTGATATTGCTCATTGGCTGTGTCCGAAATCGCCCCCTATACCCTCATTCACTATTCCCTACATTAGGTCACTAATTCAGTTCACTAGAAGGAGTGAATGAAAACGAGTAGTGAATTCGGACACTGAGTGCACCGGAAGGAATGCTGCTTTTGCATAGTTTGTGCTTGCTGTTTATTAATCATTTGAAACTAGCAAACTAGCAGCTCCAGTAGTAAGATTAAAGGATTTATCTTGAACTCTGTCACGGAAATTATGTATAAACCCAAATCAAACAATTCAATAATCAATTTACAATGAATTTATACCCGTGATGTACATTATGCTGTACGCCATGGATGAGCGCTTTGTAAAAATGAACGGATTGATTATTCAGCTGCGGGCGCCATCTTCTGGCGACATGCGGGAATTCATTCGGCGAGTGACTCTCACGGTGCATTATGGGCATTCTCTAGCCGTTGAGCGTGCACCAGTTGTACACTCGTTTTTGCAGTGCATTGTGGGATTGAATGAGTGCACTCGAGAACGTCCACTATGGTTTCGGACACCACTAAAAATGGCTGTTCCCTCAAATAGTGCCCTATTTAAGGGTATAGGGGGCGATTTCGGACACAGCGATTGTCTGTTTGTAAAGACACTACAGACAGTGGTGTCGCACAAATCTGTGTTTTTAAGTGAAGTAAACTTCAGTCAATTTCCCGTGTGCAGGAAGTAGAGAGCAGTGAACACTATGTAGGGAACATGTCATTCGGAACACAGTTCATTCATGGAGCTCTTTTCTAACGAGCTGGTTATCTAAATCAGGTGTGTTAAACAAGAGAGACATGCAACATATGCAGAGCGAGGACCAGGATTAAGAACCGCTGGTTTAATAGTGAACAACTTTTCCCTCAGATTATAAATTGAGGAAAGTGAATTGCCTGCTCAAATGGTTCTCCAGTGAGATGTGTGACATTCAGGTGAAGTAAATCGAGCTGTGCAGATCAGAAACATATTTAGCAAAGGTGGGTACCACAATCGAGTAGAGGCTATATTTACAACAAACTTTCATTATATAAATATACTATTGTAACAAAGTTCGTAGTCACGGAAGAAGGAGGCGGGAACCGGCGAACATTCAAACAAAACTTTAATAGGGGGGGGGGGGGGGGGGGGGGGGGGCGGTATATAGCTTCTGTATTCTGACTCAAATGTGGAAGCAGGATCTTCTCGGGTGCAGCATTAGTATTTAGGTGTGTTCGACTTGAAGCAGTGCTGCACAGGGGTGCGTTTCCCAAAAGCATCGTTAGCCAACTATGGTCGCAAGTTCCGTCGTTACCAACATAGCTCAACGAGTCGGTGTTTCCCGAAACCATAGTTCAAACGAACATTCGCAAACTGCATCGCAAACTTGTGTTGTTGGAACGACAGCTCTTCTTCACCTGTGGTTAGAGGCATAGGTTGTTGTTAGTTTGCTGTGTCGATGTCATTGATTGCGCACCACACCTGGGGTGTGTTCTATTCACAGTTAACGACCCTATGCACTATTCGTTTCTAAGATTTCTCCAACCACTTTGAGTGATTTGGAAGACTTGATGTTGTGGTGCTCAGATATTATGTTATTAATTTTTAGGTTATATTCATTACAAATTCACTTTGAAACGATATAACAGCGTGACCATCGCAATTATTCTCCCTTCGAAGTGCCCTACGAAAACATTATTTATGCCGTTTGGAACGCAGCCTTGGTTTCGTTTGTGCGAAGAAAAGGTCAGTTTGCAAGTGAGTATCTTTGTTAAAACATTCCCAAAGACAAATTTCTCATAAAAATATTTGTAACATAGTATGTTAGATATTTTCACTTATAGTGAATGTTATCTGTACTGTTCACGTAGGCTATTCAATATATACAGTGCATAGAGTGTTAAGTGCTAAGAAAGTGTAAAATTCATACATTAACATAGGGTACCTATTTAAAATATTACTCAATATATATTCATTGAATGTTCCCAAATAAATGTACAACAATGCTATAAATAAGTGGTTTTGTGTTGTGTTCACAGTAGAATATGGAATATTCTCATAAGCTTTATAAACAACAAATATAGCCTACTTCTTGTTTGCAAAATTATTTAAATTAAGTCTGCAGGTGGAAACCATATAGACAAATACACAAAATATTTATTAACACAAGTGTCAGATTCATAAAAAAAAAAATACAATATCCAAACTGTCAAAAATTAACTAACCATTATTCATATTCTGAATTAACAGTTGTCTGACTTCTGCTCCTACAGGATGCATTCTGCCTTGATGTGTGTTCAAAGGATCATCATCATCATCATTATCATCATCAGAAGTGCCATCTTCCTCACCATCAGCACCAGCAAGACCCCCCTCTTCCTCATCAAGAAGCTGGACACTAATTTACAATAAAAGCTCAAACTGCTCAAACTATAGGTAGCATGTTTGTTTGGATCGTGATTAAAATACAGTGGTTCTGCATAGTGCTGGGCGGTATACCGGTTCATACCGTATACCGGTGTTTATTTTTGTTATGATATGATTTTTTTAAATACCGCAATACCGGTGTATGACGCTTAAACAATGTTCGGAATACGACACTGTTTGAAAGGGGTCCCTTGTCACTGTTGCACTGTGGTGAGGGGACAGCTGTGTGTTACTAAGCGTGAAAATTCTGAAACTGAAGCTGTAGAACTAACAGAACGTGATGACACAGAAGAACTCATCCACAATA
>NW_015551137.1:237253-248448 GCF_001515605.1 Sinocyclocheilus anshuiensis | reverse complement strand
TATGGTTAACACCCGGTCATGCATGAAAAAAAAAATACCGTCATGTACCGTGAAACCGGAATAATTTTGAAAAATAACATGATATAATTTTTTGATCATACCGCCCAGCACTACACCACTGGACTTGCTGATACAGCGAAACCGTCTCCACTGTAGAGCGTGTCCTTCCATGGGCCTGATTACACCTTTCCTCTGCAATGGTGGCTGGATGCTGCACAGGTGTTATGAGGTATGGGCGAAGAGGATAGCCACTGTCTCCCAGCAGCCAGCTATCCCCAAAGCCACACTCTTCAGCCCCCTGGCAAATTGCAGAATTGGCCCATACAAAAGAGTCATGTGTGCTCCCAGGCCACTTTGCAACAATGTCAGTAAACATCCCCTGGGCCCAGTTTTTCAAAAAATGTAATCTGGATGAAATTGATCCGGATTTGGAAATCCCATGTTTTGCTATCCAGCAGCTATCACCAAAGCCACCCTCTTCAGCCACCTGGCAAACTGCAGAATTGGCCCACACAAAAGAGTCATGTGTGCTTCCAGGCCATTTTGCCACAATGTCAGTGAACATCCCCTGGTGCTGGATAGCCCTTCTTGCAAATGTACAAGGGCTCATTTACCACAGGGCTTGACACTGGGATAAGGGTGCCATCGATGATGCCAATCACTCTGGGGATGTTGTCAATACTGTAGAACTGTTGATTGGCCAGCTGGATTTCTTCAGGAGTTTGGGGGAAAATCAGGATGTTCTTCATAAGCTGTAACAGCAAAGGTGTTACTGCTGTCACAGTTTTGCTGACTGAAGACTTGCTGAGCCCCAGGCCATCACCCACCACCTCCATAAAACTTCAAACAGCATAAAAACGCAGTGTAGCTAACAACTGCACCGCTGGACGTAAGGCATAGTTTCTTCTTGTGGCCCTCTGAAGGTGTGGTTTCACAATCTGAAGTAATTCAAGGATCTTGTTCCTTGGAAGCCGGAATTTTCTCAAGATGGCATCATCAGATAGTGCGTCAAGGGGGGTAAAATGTGTCCTTATGTAGGCATTTATGTACACTGTCTGACTTCTGCGCTGCCTTCTATGCGCAAGCTGTAGAATTCTTTGTAAAGCTGCCATTGTTGAGCACTTGAAAGATTTTATGGTTTATTAATATTAATAAAGGGAGACATATTACACTTTTATAGAGCAGTCTAGTCTATATAATGTTTGTTGGCTCTATTTTAGGTATTTCCATCTAGTTTTGGCCAGATTACCCATTTTAAATAAGGTATATGCAGGGCCGCATTAACCATTGGGCTAGGCGGGGCTGAAGCCCCGGGGCCCGAGCCAGGAGGGGGCCCGTGATTGGCTGTGGAGTAGATTGACGGACATCGGTAGCACCTATCGCCAAAGCCCCACCACCACGCCCCTCACTTTTTAACGCTAATATTTAGTGGAGTTTTCCGTAAATTCCATGCATTACAAAAGAGCAATCTTCGATAAGTAAAAATGTCAACTATTCTAAAAAAAAAAATAGTGAGAGAAAAAAAATGAGGAGAAAGGGGGAAAACACGAGTTAGTCACTAAAATCCACAGTTAGTTTATAGTTAAGACGGTTTCTGATACACGCGGAGCGCACTTGCTCGTACAGCGCTTGACTGGGGTTATTTTTCACGCCTTGTGTTTAAACGTTCGAACACACATAGTTATGTGACAAAATGCCTGTCAAACGCATTTGAATCATTTTGGTTTAAAAACTAATTTAACTGTTCAGGGACATTAAGCAGTGGGACAGAATTCATTTTGGCAAATGCACGCGTTAAGACGGTTTCTGATACGCGCGGAACGCACTTGCTCGTACAGCGCTTGACTGGGGTTATTTTTCACGCCTTGTGTTCAAACGTTCGAACACACATAGTTATGTGACAAAATGCCTGTCTCCGACCTCGTCAACACAGTTTATTTGTGTCTTAAATGAATGTTAATATTTAATGATAAAGCATGTGCACTAGTTGGCTATTTATGAGGTCCTGGCATTATATGGTGAGATTTTAAAGGGATATAGTTAACCCAAAAATTAAAATACTGTCATCATTTACTCAGTTTCAAGTTGTTCTGAACCTGTATGAATTTCTTTGTACTCTTCAACATAAAAGAAGATATTCTGAAGAATATTCGTAACCACCAGTAAGTTTCTGGTCCCTGCTGACTCAAATAGTGTTTTTTTTTTTTATACTATGGAAGTCATGGGGGCACAGAAACTGTTTGGTTACCAGTATTGTTCCAAATATAAGCGTTTGCATTCAATAGCAGAAGGAAACTGATACAGGTTTAGAACAACAACAACATAACTTAAATTTTTGGGTGAACTATTCCTCCAAAGCAGCCTAATATAGCTGCTGTTGCCATTTGTGTCAATAATGTAAATTAAACATTAGAAAGAAAATCACTCACTGTCCTTGACCGAATCACTTTTGTAAAATAATGTATATTGAATTTACACAGTAAAGACTATATAACTTTAATTTTTGGGTGAACTATTCCTCCAAAGCAGCCTAATATAGCTGCTGTTGCTGTTTGTGTCAATAATGTAAATTATACATTAGAAAGAAAATCACTCACTGTCCTTGACCGAATCACTTTTGTAAAATAATGTATATTGAATTTACACAGTAAAGACTATTCAGTCAATTTGTAGTCTATTTATTTTATACAATATATTTCTTATTCAGTGCTTTAAGTGTTAGCAGGTCAATTTCTTTGTTCTATTGTAATTCATGACTGTTTACTTGTCTTCAGTAAGTTTGTTTTTACATAGGCTAGTATTTTTATTTATTTTTTATATTGGAATTGGTAACAAGAATTATGAAACTTTGATTGGATAAAAATCCTATTTTAAGCTATATCATTATTGTGACGGGGGGCCCTGCAGTAAGTCAAAGCCTGGGGCCCAGTGAGGTCTTAATGCGGCCCTGCATATGCATGCTGTTTTTATTAGGAGAGTTCTTAGTACACCTGCTGTTGATGCATCAGAGAGATGATAGAAACACCTCAGCTAATACTCAATCTAAATTAACTACCTAAACAAGTGATCTGTCCAAGATTTGTTATAGTAATTTGGCACAGCATTATCCTATTAATGTGTTAATTACTTAACTACTTAATGTTGAGTACTTAAAAGAGTGTTTTGTGCCATGTTTGGCTTATATTGTCATTGATATAATGTTGTGATTGAGAAATCCTTACATAGACGACGTCAGTTATGGTTTTAGTGTCACATAAAAGTTTGAATTCCATTCCATACATATGCTTCATAATTAGGCTTAGTCACATGATTCAGGTATTTAATAAGGGATGACAAGGCATGGTAAATATGTTTTATCTTCAATTAACAATTGCCCACATTTTGAACTGGCATTAATATACTACTTTGAGTCAAGTTACTTTTCCACATGTTAAACTACTTTATGAATGCCAAATGTATTAGAAAAGCACTTTCGGTGCATATACAAAAGAGCATTTACATATTACAAAAGAGTATGTTTGGGCATAAAATTGTATATTTTATTTTGTATTTCAAATCAACTGTTGAAGGCTTTGAACTGCTTTATCACTGAAAACCCACACCAGAGCACAGCTTCACCGGAGCCCCATTTGCCAGACCCAGTCTGTTTCCACCTCCCACGACAAGGACGAGGGGTTGGATTTTGGGAGGCATGGAGGTAGAGATCGGAGGTGGCAATGTAGCCAAAAAATTAAAAATAAAAATAGAAAAGAAGATGAAGAGGGTTACATCTGTTGATCTGTGAAAAGAAAATACACAGTTTCAAAAAGTTACAAAGCTGTCAGCCACACATGATTTGACTTTACATACTGAGTAATGAATGAATAATGCCATTTGCACTTACTGTCGGTTGGTAAAAACATGGTTAAAGAGGGCTTGCTGGCCTGTTGTTGTAATAGTTCTAATTTAGCCCTCCTATAGGCCATTACCTCCTGATGATGTCTGTCTTGCTGCTCCCTCAGGGCTGTCAATTCTTTCCTGATTTCCTGGAGTTCAATTATTTTCTTCTTCTCAGACTGAAGCAGCTTTTCACTGCAGCCACAACGTTCCCTGTTTCTCCTTTGTCGGGAGATTAATGGCTGGTGTTCTGGAATATCAGGAGGATGTTGCTCAGCACACGAGGAGGCCTCAGACTGAGGTGAGTCAGGGGAAGGGAGCAATAGCCCAGGACCAGGTCTCATTGCTGATATTGAAGGGCCAGATTGGAGGAGGCCCGATGCTGAAGAGCCAGACTGGAGGAGGCCCGATGTGGGAGGGCCAGACTGGAGGAGGCCCGATGTTGGAGGGCCAGACTGGAGGAGGCCCGATGTGGGAGGGCCAGACTGGAGGAGGCCCGATGTTGGAGGGCTCAACTTTGAAGGCAAAGGCCTGGTCGATGCACATGCATCAATGCCTCCAAGGATGCCTTCCAATGCCTCAGGATGGCCAAAACTTTCTCTTCCTCTGCATTCAGAGGAGGAACGGAATTGATACCCCCACCAGTCTTTTTTGCATTTATTTTTTGCCTGATTTCTGTCCAAAGTTTCTTTTTGTCAGAATTCGTAATTGTGTTTTTTAGCTTGGAGAACAGCTGGATTTTATAATTTTCCACCTCCTCCAAAAGTTCTTTCTTTGTAAATTGTGGCTTTCGTGTCATTTTTCTGTCAACTCTCATTAAACCATGGCTGTATGGCAAGGGGACTTAAATAGGAAATGATCTTCAGCAAAATAAGCAACAGGTGTGCACAACAGTAGATCAATCACAGTCTTTTCAAAACCCATAATTTCTTTTTATTGTAATTTTGCTGATTTATCAATATTAAATAAGAAAATAAAAATGAGTTCATATGAAATAAAATTAAGTTATATACTTTGTGATCAGAAAAGAGCACATTTGAACTCTGTGTAGACCTATATATGTTTTATCGTACAAATAATGAATGTTGCGTGGTTACGTTATTACTCCACTCCTACGTAACGTCACTACGAAAGCATTGAATGCGAGCAGAAAAAAGAAGAAAACCATTTTACAGTAGGTGGCGGTATGTGCCCATGGCAACAGTCCGCCATTACATGGAAGAAGAAGAACGTCATAATGACAGCTCAAACCAACGTGGTTCTAACGATGGATCTGCGACACAGGTACTATGGTTCAATTCGAACACACCTTTTGTCTGGTCACGTGATCTCAACATGTCTGTTCACATGAGGCGACCTGCTCCATGACAAATAAAACCACTTCAGTTAAAGGGATAGTTCACCCAAAAGTGAGAATTCTGTCATTAATTACTCACCCTCAAGTTGTTCCAAACACGTAAGACCTTTGTTCATCTTCGGAACACAAATTAAGATATTTTTGATTAAATCCGAGAGCTCTCAGACCATAGACAGCAATGCAACTTAAATGTTCCCAGGTCCAGAAACGTAGCAAGGACATCGGTCATCAGTCATAGCAAGGTCTCTCACAATGCCGGCACGTCACTGCAAACGGGATGAGGAGGAAAAGTAGTGTTGAATAAAGTCATTATTATTGTTTTATTTGTGTACAAAAAGTATTCTCGTAGCTTCGTAAAATTACAGTTGAACCACTGATGTCACATGGACCATTTTACTGATGTCCTTGCTACGTTTCTGATCATGGTAGTACCCTTGCTGTCTATGGATTTTATCTAGGTTATTAGACTATTATGCAGTAATGCTCTCTCAGTCATTTCTCAGTAAACTTTTTCTATGCAATTTCTATGCCAATCAGCGGTAACCAGGGGCGGACTGGCCATCTGGACGTTCTAGAGAAGTCCAGAACGGCCGTCCACCTGGCTGGTTCATTATCAAAGAAAAAGTGTAAGATTAATTGACGTTGACGGTGACGTATTTTTGCTTATAAGAAACTGAAAAGGAGAGTGGGCTTGTGATGGCAAGCAAAAGACGTGAAGATAAAGGCGGTTGGGAGGAGCTAAAAGAAAAAAAAAATCGAACAGTTACATCAGGTTACCTTTACCTGCCTCTCTCACTAGAGCATGTGGCCTATAGCACTATAGTAAAATCCCAGGACACCCCTAGTCCGAGCGTCCACTGCTATTTATCACTCCGCATTGTCTGACATTAATATTCCATTCATTAATAAAGAGACAACAGCGATTCCACAATGGGTTACATTTGAGAGCTATTGAGTTAGAAAATAGAGTACAAGAAGTAGCCTCTAATGTGATTAGTCTGATTAACATGACACACACGTTTGTTTCTGTGAATTGTGGGGACTTTCCATAGACTTCTATTACTTTTATACTGACCAAACAATATTTTCTATCCCCTAACCCTAAACCTACCCCCTACAGAAACCTTTTTTTAAGAAATCTGTTTGTTTCACGGTCTAGACTCTAGGTTTATGTTTATCATTGTCATATTATACATTTTGTGTTCTGCTCTTTTTATGTAGATTTCAAGTATTTTAGTTTATACAATAATGCATTTATTTCTGTCCCCTGCTGAAAAACAAACAAACAATAGAAACAATCACATAATTTGTAATGGTTTTACTGGTTAAATGTAATCGTGCCTATTGGTTTCTACTGGTAATTGGTCACCTTATATTAGTGGCCTTTGTTAAAACCACTAAATCCTAATGAAATATGTCCCAAAACACACTACAGGAAACCATTATTTAATGGTAAAAAGCTGATGGTTTGTCATGTTTGTAATGGTATTTGTAGTGGAAATCATTCAAATTTCTGTGATGTTCTATTGTTTGTGTCAGCAGGGTCACCATGGGTTTTGTGATGTTATTTGCCATAAATGCGATAGGATTGCTGTAATATTGTGAGATAGTAGCGGCTGTTTGTAGTTGTGGTGGGCCTATTTGGGAGAAAATCCAGGGCCGTTTTTTACTCCCAAGTCCGTCCCTGGCAGTAACATTTGTTATTTTGCTGCTTGGGTCACATGTGAGCTAGACATTTATGGGATGGAAGTTTTTGCGTTGAACAAATTGATCTTCATATTGGTGGGGGGCTTGAAAGGGTAGCTTTATCCCTTTCTGATGAGGAGAAGATTGTAATTTGGTGTTTCTCCACTGTGTGGCCCACTAGGGCTGCTTGATTATGACAAAAAATCATAATCATGATTATTTTCATCAATATTGTAATCACGATTATTTAACACGATTACGAGTGGGCCTTATGACCAAAACTTTAAATGAATCATTTATTTAAAGATAGCAATCGATATACAGCGGGTAAAATAAGTATTGAACACGTCACCATTTTTCTCAGTAAATATATTTCTAAAGGTGCTGTTGACATGAAATTTTCACCAGATGTCGGTTACAATCCAAGTAATCCATACTTACAAAGAAAGCAAAACAAATAAGTTCAGAAATTACGTTCTATGTAAAAGTAGAATGACACAGGGAAAAAGTATTGAACACATGAAGAAAGGGAGGTGCAAAAAGGCATGGAAAGCCAAGACACCAGCAGAAATCTATCAGTAATTAGAAAGCAATCCTGCCCCTAGTCAGTGGAAATTAATATTAGTTGGTTCAGTCCCAACTGTTGGCCTATAAAAAGATGTCTCATGACCAACGTGTCACACAAGAAACATTTCATGATGGGTAAAAGCAAAGAGCTTTCTCAAGACCTTTACAACCTTATTGTTGCAAATCATACTGATGGCATTGGTTACAGAAGCATTTCAATACCTCTGAATGTTCGAGTGAGCACTGTACATCAAGAACATCATTTCACCATAAACCGGCCGTGGCCAGGTGCTCCTTGCAAGATTTCTGACAGAGGAGTGAAAATAATTATCAGAAGATTTGTCCAAGAGCCAAGGATCACTTGTGGAGAGCTTCAAAAAGACCTGGAATTAGCATGTACAATTGTTTCAAAGAAAATAATAAGTACAATAAGTAAGTGTAGCACTGGCAAAATTCATATAATTGAAGGAAGGATGAATGGATAAATGTACAGAGACATTCTTCATAAAAATCTGCTGCCATCTACCAGGATGATGAAGATGAAATGAGGGTGGACATTCCAGCGAGACAATGATCCCAAACACACAGCCAAGGAAACTCTCAATTGGTTTCAGAGAAAGAAAGTAAAGCTGCTAGAATGACCAGTCAATCAAACCTGACTTGAATCCAATAGAAAATCTATGGAAAGAACTAAAGATCAGAGCTCATAGAAGAGGCCCACAGAACCTTCAAGATTTGAAGACTGTGTGGAAGAATGGGCCAAAATCACACCTGAGCAATGCATACGACTAGTTTCTCCATACAAAGGCTTTTGTATGAGGTATTAAATAAATTTCAGTAAGCGTGTTCAATACTTTTCCCTGGGTCATTCCATTTTATTACACAGAACTTAATTTCTGAACTTATTTGTATTGTTTTCTTTTGTATGTATGGATTACTTGGGTTGTTACCGACATCTGGTGAAAATTTCATGTCAACAGCACCTTTAGAAATATATTCTGACCGTTTAGTTGCGCACCTTGAGTTAAAAGATTATTTTTATGCATACACAATCCTCCCGAGGAACAGCGCAAGTTTTTTTTTCTCGCTTTTAAAACCATGAATACATCTAATTAACTTAAATCAAGCACGTCCCATTTTGCAAAAGTCACTTTACATGATTTTACTGATTTGCACGTGAAATTGGGCTTTTATGGATGAGCGAAAGCGCACCACTACAAAGGGGGCAGAATGGGGCGCAATAATCGTTTTATCTCGATTATTGTATTTTTATAATCGTTGGAGGCCGAAATCGAAACTGTATTCCGATTAATTGCACAGCCCTACGGCCACCCTTCTGTCCTCCTGTTGAACTTATTTGCACAGTCCAAACACATTTAGAAAAGCTTGGTACCAAAGGTCTTCTTCTTGCACACTACGAGGTGTCTGGCTGTTGTCCTAGCATCTATATCTGATGGCGTTGGACAGTTTCCTTATGTTAGTCCACCAAGATCCAATCAAAATGTGAAATACATACAAGAAAAATACATCAGTAGCATTGGTTTCACACAGCATTTTTCTTATCATACTCTTTAATAAAGGACACAAACAAAGTCTCACATTTGCTTTTTCTAAACTTGTTTTCACAGTGTGGAAAATTGCAATTTTATTCCAGAATGAGTTTTCAAATGATGTTTCAGCTCTGTGCTATATGAGAAACTCATTTCACACTGATGACATGTGAACGGCTTCTCTCCGGTGTGACTTCTAATGTGAGTCTTTAGGTTTCCTTTAACCCTGAAACTCTTTCCACACTGAGGGCAGGTGAAAGGTTTCTCTCCAGTGTGAACTCTCAGATGAGTCTTGAGGTGACCTTCTCTTGAACAACTCTTTCCACAGAGGTGGCACATGAAAGGCTTTTCTCCAATGTGAATTTTAACATGGCCCTTAAGATGTTCCCTCTCTATGAAACTACTTTCACACTGATGACATTTAAAACGGTCCTCTCTTGAGTGAATCCTCATGTGATTATTAAGGTTTTCTTTATATCTGAAACTGTTTCCACACTGATCACATGTGTACGGTTTCTCTCCAGTGTGAGTCCTGAAGTGAGTCTTAAGTTTTTCTTTACGTGTGAAACTCCTACCACACTGAGGGCAGGTGAATGGCTTCTCTCCAGTGTGAATTCTAATGTGGGCATAAAGTTGTTTTTTCTGCGTAAAACTCTTTCCACAATGTTCACATACAAATGGATTCTCTCCAGTGTGAATTCTCATGTGAGTCTTAAGGTTTCCGTTACGTGTGAAACTCTTCCCACACAGTTTGCAGGTGTAAGGTCTCTCTCCAGTGTGAGTTATCATGTGGGAATTAAGGTTTTTTTTCTCTGTAAAACTCTTTCCACACTGAGAGCATATGAATGGCTTGTTTCCAATGTGAATTTTCATGTGGACTTTAAGACTTTCTTTTTGACTGAAAATGTGTCCACCCTGTTGGCAGGCGAATGAGCTCTCTCCAGTATGAATCCTCATATTGGAATTAAGGTTTGAAGTTTGTGTTTTTTGAGCTTTTTTTGGTGAGGAAGTATTTTCATTCTGTGAGCAACTAATCAATTTTTCTTCAGTTATGAACTCGTGATGTTCCTCACACTGATCTTTCTCTTCGGTTTCGTTCAGTTCTTCACTATCCTCTTTCAGTGCCATCAGGTCTGAGGTGAAATAAAAAAAAAAATACAAGTTAAAACCAGTTTAATGGCACAATGCAACAAGCATCACAACATTTAGACTAGTGCTGTCAATCGATTAAAAAAATTATAAATTAATTGCACATTTTATATTACATTGCATATTAATATATTTATATTGTCATAATTTCACATTGAATCTCCAAATTAATGTAGAAACAACATAAAGATTGTGTATTTAAAATACGTGGTTTAATGGTGTCTTTTTTACCAATATATTACCAAGCCTATTATTAATTAAGGCAAATATCATTGATACAAGTACTTCTGATCTCCTTCTATTAAATCAATTTCCCCCTCAATTTTAGACATTAATTATAGCCATTAAACATTAAAGCCATGATTTTTAACATTTGAAAAGCTTTTAAAACAAAATAGTGAACTACTAATATTAAGTTTATAAAATGATACCTTAAAGGGTTAGTTCACCCAAAAATTAAAATTAGGCTGCGTTTTACTCACCCCAGAGGCATCCTAGGTGTATATGACTTTCTTCTTTCAGACGAATCCAGTCAGAGTTAAAAATTGTCCTGGCTATTCCAAGCTCTATCATTGCAGTCAGCGGGTGTTTGCAGTGCTTCAGTCCAAAAGAAGTTAAATAAAAAGCGCCCATCCATAAAAAAAAAAGTGTCTCACACGGCTCCAGGGGGTGAACAAAGGCCTTCTGTAGCGAATCGATGCGTTTTTGTAAGAAAAATATCCATATTCAAAATGTAATAATCACTTTAATCTAGCTTGTGTCAACAGTTGTACATGGAAGCAGCTCCAGGTGGATGACGTATGAGGTCGGCGTTGTGCATGTGCTGGTGAGTCTCGTGAAAATCAACACTTGTTAACAGGAGCAAATGAAGCAGTTTCCTTACTTTGCAAAGGAAAACCAGTCTCCTCTTGGCTTATATCGAAATCCTCCGACATTCTTCTTTACAAATCCTCGTTTTGTACTTCTAATTCTTGACCATTGTTTTGTTTTGATCTCTCCGCTGCGTTTCC
>NW_015551137.1:224816-237136 GCF_001515605.1 Sinocyclocheilus anshuiensis | reverse complement strand
TAATAGAACTCCGACTGGATTCGTCTGAAAGAAGAAAGTCGTATACACCTAGGATGCCTCGGGGGTGAGTAAATTTTTTTTGGGTGAACTAACCCTTTTTGCTTTTCGTTAAGTTTTCAAAATGAACGTCAGCATTTTATGTTAATTATTTTCTGTTGTGTCATGGCAACATCTAAAGGTGGGCGATGCATGGTAAGACATGATTAACTGGTGGAAATTTGTCAACCGGTTGAAATTTTGGACTATAGTCTCTATCGCAGTTACACACTCACATGATGTTGCTGTGCTATGTGGTCATGAAAACGTATCGTTTGCACGCGTTTTTAGCATTGCGATCTAAAAACAAGGTTTTAAGCCGTCGAAAAGCAATCAGCAGCAAAAGAGAACTCATTTGGCTATATGCATGCACTGTCTGATAGACAGACTGTTTCTGAGCGCTGTTAGAGAGGAGCTCACACGTAAAGACGGTGCTCATAGAGTGCGGGAGAATTGAATGGAATTATTTTTGCTGCTTTATCCACCTGTTCCCTAAGGAAGCATATAGGTAGCGAAATTCAATTTAAAATGCAATATGCAAAATGGCAATGCAATATTCAAAATGGCAACGCAATATTCAAAATGGCATTGTATTTCTGTATTTAAATTTACATTTTCCATTACCCATACGTGCAAAGTTTGGTGCAAAAGTAAAAGTAAAATTAAATTATATAATTTACATTTGCCATTTCCAACAGTATTTGTAGCTGTCTCTCTGTAGACACAGAGAGACAGTCAAGACGGTGACATTTTCTTAAAGAGCTCACAATAATTGAGATTTAAAACTGTTAAAAGAAAAGGCTCAAACTATTGCACAGATTTAATACACTAAGCATCCAAATCTCTTTCATTTGTGCTTTGAACTTCTCAATGCGGAGTGCTGCGCGCTGTGACTCCGTTTTGCTTCAAGTGCATTATTCTGCGAACGGGATCGGGATGTGCATAAGCGCTTTGTGCCGCTCTGTATTGGAGTCTTTCGTATTATAAGACTATTGCGCAATGAAAGATTATTAATAGTCTTTCTTGTTCTGTCCTATCTATCATATGTTGCTGCTTTCATTACTGTGCTATACATTTAAAAGAAATGTCTTAATTTTATACTAATATATACATATATATAATTTATTTGTTTTTTATTAATGTATTTTACAACAATACAAAGAACAATGTGTAATGTTTTACCAGATTTAGTCCTATACTTATTATATTTTACTTATTCCCCACTAAATTATATCACTAAATGTTTAGATTTTATAAAATTAATGTGCATCCATGATTTTTCTAGATTAACTCCTGAATTATCCACTAACCTAGTTTATAATTTTTGACATATATTATTATATATATTTTTTTATTTGTTATTTTTCATTAAAATTGTCTATATTTAGTAGATTGTGTTTAACACACAAGAGTGATGATCAGGTCAACACAGAAGTATAGAAATTCTACATTGATTTAAAAAATAACAACTGCGCTGGTATCGGATCGGTAGATACTCAGAATTTTCTGAAAAAATGGTAACGTTGCATCCCTACTTCTGATGATTCATTTACAACTGATGCTGTTAGAAGTTGTGACAGGCACAACAGATGTTTTCTTTAGTGAACTACTTAGGTCTTTGATATCAACTTTTAATAAAATGAAAGATCTTTAAATGAAGAACAAAGATAAACAGCATGCAGTGACTGTGCTATAAGTAGGCTGGTGATTCTGACATATTAATTATTTATTATTTGTTGTAATGAACATTTACTGCTATTTACATTCAGGTATGTATATGTTAGTATAGCACTTTGATGGGACAAGTAGAAAAAAAAAAAACACTTACAGACAACAAAAAGTGTCAATTAAAAATAACTGTTTTGTTTAGGCTACTTCTGTATTATTTTTATATAACTATTTCTGTAGAGCTGGACACTTAAAAAGGATCAATTGACTGAGTTCAGCTTTGAAAATGAAAACCAACCTGTTTGTTCCTCAGTATCTTCATGTTTGACTCTGAACACTTCTTCAATCTTCAGGTCTTCACTCTCCTCTTTAATAAACACCATCTTTATAATAGTGTGTAACAAGGCTCTCAGTTGCTTCAGCAGGAGTTTTTCTGTGTGTTTGGACACTTTGTCCTAAGATGAGAATAATTAACAGAAAACAAATAAAACTAAATCTCTGGGTGCGTCTCAATCAGCTCCCTAGTTCATTAATCAGCGCACTGGTAAGGGAGTTAATCAGAGTGATAGTTAATGGATTTAAACTTGGACAAAAAACAACTATAACTAGCACTCATGAATAAAAGGACACAAATTATACAAAGGTTCACATTTGCATTAAGATTTATATTTAGTATTTACTGATTTGTAGGTTATATTTAATATATTCCACTTTAATTAAAACATTTGGAGTTGGTTTGTAAAAGTTAACATTAAATGTTTGTTGTTGTCGTTGCATTTACACTTTTTTGAGCTGGGGGCTGTTTCATAAAACAAGTTTACCAAATAAGCCAGGCTTATTTCAGTTAGTCTGACTTATTGTCACTTGATTTGGTCTCCGAAAGCAAATTTACCATAGCTCAAGCTCATTCACTGTGGCAACTTATGCTGGGAAACTAACCTGGTCCGGAACAGGATAACTGTCAGGTTAAAGGGGTCATATGATGCGATTTCAATTTTTCCTTTCTCTTTGGAGTGTTACAAGCTCTTGGTGCATAAAGAAGATCTGAAAAGTTGCAAAGACTAAAGTCTCAAATCCAAAGAGATATTCTTTATAAAAGTTAAGAGTCAACCACGCCTACCTAAAACGGCTCGTTCTAACACGCCCCCACATATCTACCTCACTATGTGGGAAGATTTGCATAACGCCGCCCAAATGTTCACGCAAAGAAAGAAGGCGTAACTTTTATTCTCGCTGTAGTATTGTTGTTGCCGCCGCCGCCATGTCGTGAAGACGCTGTGTGCTTCGTTGTGAAAGTGAAACTACTTTGTTTGGTCTTCCAAAAGAGGACGATATCGCTTCGTCATGCCTGGAGCTGATCCGTGCTGGTCACTGAGGAAATACATCAACTTCACGCTGTGGATCGCCAGATCGGCTTTCACCGTGGACGCAGCAGAGTCCAGCCCGGGGTCGTCACATGTGGTTGTCGCAAGCCCACCGGCCATTCCTCACTCTAGCCCGCCTGCCTCTGCTCACTCAAGCCGACCTCCGCTAACTCTCGCCCCCGGCCTCTGCTCACTCTAGGAGGTCCAATATCTCCCTGACTGGCTGTGTCTGCTGTTAGAGATACAAATCGGTAGTTTTGAGCTTTTCCTTTATAAATGCAATGCTTAACATTTTATTCAGCCTTTTGGGATTGCATTTTGTTTTGTCAGTATCTTTCAGTTCTTCATTTTTATCATTTTAATAGCCACTGCCTGAATTTAACAGTAAGTCAGCATAAAAAAGGAAGATCTTCACGTTCTTAAGGTTCAAGAGTCACTTGTTGTTAAGTGTGCAACCGCGATAAGCATGAAAGGGGAAGGAAGTCATAGACATATAAATACCTAGACGCCTCATTGGCCGCTTTGAGCCGTTGCTGCGATACGTCAACGCGTCCTCCATGTTTGTGAGGGCAAGACAGCCTTAAAAATAAATGGAGGTAAACGGAGAAGCTGCGTTTTTTTCTGGATAAAAACACGATAACGTTTACATTTCTCAAACGATTTCAGAGGTTTGTGATCTACATGGAGTTAAAAATAACTCTGCCTCCAGTTATTTAGTTAGGTTTGGAAAATTATATCACAGCACACCTCGCTTTTCAGACCGACGAGCTTTGTAAAAGCGTTTCAGAAAGGCGGGGCATAGAGGAGAAACAATAATGTACAGTATGTGGAAAATAATGTGTTTTTTGAACCTTAAACTGCATAAACACATTTCATTACACCAAATAATGTTATTTTTAGCATCATCATATGACCCCTTTAAGCTGAGTTCTGAGTTGAGGAACGTATTGATATTACCGCTGACTCTCTCACATACAACTAGTTGACTTTATTATTAGTCCAAAAATAAAAGCATACAGAAAATGCAACTTAAATAATAAAATTTAAAAAAAAAATAGGCTACAACCAACTGTATTTAATGTATTGTGCCCAAAATGTAATGACCTTCTTTTTTTTTTTAAACATACACAAATATTTTAATATATTTGCTACTTGCGCATTCAGTTGATCAGCAGTTTCTATGCAGCCTTTCTCTCGGGTTTTATGACAGCTGTACCTTTTATGGTTATTAGTAGAACATTAAAACATTACAATCTAAAATTGCTCTTTAAAGCATTAAACACACTAAATTAAAAGTTAAATCCACTGAATTAAAAATGAAAATAAATAACAGAAATCAGACTACATTTTAACCGATAAGAGGAACACAAATTTAACTCATTTGAGATTGTAGGGCTGTATTAGCCAGCTTACATTTGATTTACATTTACTGCTACGATAAAAATACACAAATATGTAGGATTAAAATTTTACATGCGTCACATGTAATGTCCAACAACAAATATTTTAGCAGAATGCATATTTTATTCAGAATTATTGCGCTATTCGATTGCGTTCCATCGGTTTTTCACTCGCGTAAGCCTCGCCCGCTCCTGACAGCAAGCAAAATGGATATATTTGCATGACTTTCTAACATTTACAGATGAAAAAAGTACTAACTAACGTTACTGGCCAGGGACTGAATTCTGATTCTCGATAATAGGGAGCGAAATGAGACGCAGCTTTTTGTTACTCATGTGCGGATACGCTTCACAGGCACAAAATAACGTTCCTTAATATCCCTAGATTAAGTATTACATTAGTTAATAATTCATCTCACGCTACAATTCTCTAAACAAGTTTTGTTGATTAAAACACACCTTCAAGCGAATCACAGATGCAGGAGCGCGGCGCAGCCTTGTGACGTCACATCACCAGACCAAAATAAAAGTCTCTGTAGCTAAAATCTAATAATTTTCCATTCGAAAATAAATATAATACCCTATGGGATGAACTGAAAGAACGAATTGCAGTGCTATCGAAAGCTCAAAGCTATCAATACAGTTTAGTTTCCCATCTAGTCTTATGAACTGAAAGCACAGTTACATTCAGATATAATAAATGACATAGTATTTATGATATTCTCACTCAAGGGAAAAAGCCCAGCATCTTGGTCTTCAAATGAAAGAATTGAAAAGAACGTTAAAGTTCAGGTACAAGTCAATTCAGTGACAACTGACCAATTTTGAGCTCTCAACACTAGATTGATGAATTTAGCTTTAAAATGTACAAAAATAAATAAATAAAATAATCCAGAAACACCTAGAGCAGGGGTGCCCAACCTCGGTCCTGGAGGGCCGGTGTCCTGCAGAATTTAGATCCAACCCCAATTATGGCGCTTTTCCACTGCATGGTACGGCACGGTACAGCTCGGTACGGTTCACTTTTTGGGGGTTTTCCACTGGGTACAGTACCTGGTACCTGGTACTTTTTTTAGTACCACCTCGGTTGAGGTTCCAATGGCGCTTTTCGCTAAACTCTGCAGGACATCGGCCCACCAGGACCGAGTTTGGGCACCTCTGACCTAGAGGGACTGAGGTCCACCCAACACAGTCTTACAAAATCCTCTAGGAACTTTAATGCTTAAATAATGGAATGTTAGTTAACCATAAGTTAAGATAGCTATAAGCACTGTAAATGTGCTATCTTTTTAAAATTAACATTATATTAGGACTTGGGAGAGTTAGAACAGTTACTTACTGATATCAGCTACACCAGAAATCTTTACAAAAAAAGGCAGAATAAAATATGCAGACATAAAGACAAAATTGGGATTTAACTTTAAATTTCACATTTCTCAAGCAAACCTGTGTCAACTAATCAACTAAAGATAGCAAAGGCACTGAATGTTCCTAGAGACACTGTCGGAAGCAAAGTTCACAAGTTCAAACCTAAAGGAACAACGGTTACACTACCTGGATGGGGCAGAAAAAGGAAGCTATCAACAACTCAAGTCAAGTCACTACTTTATGTCAAGCAATTCAAGTCAAGTCGTAGCTTGGGTCAAGCAAGTCACTGTCAAGTCATACAAATGTTTGATGATTTAACTTAATTTATATATTTAAATAACTTAAAACTACAGTAGGTATGGACTATGGGAGTTTCTACTCAAAAGGTGTCCACATACAGCTGAGTTGTTAATACAATTAAAATCTAAAAAACAAATAAATAAAAATTAAAACTACATAGCCTAAAAATGTAAATGTAACTGAAATTAGTCCAACATTAAAGCAAGAAAAGTATTTAGGTACAGCTGTTACTATATGCCTCAAACATTGCAGAAGACTGTAAAAAGTATTAAAACAACTCCAATCTCAGCAATGCAAGTTGAAACAGGAGAGTCCCCATTAGATAGAAGACTTACAAAATTATCTGTTGCTTACTGGATCAATTTACAAGGGCGTAATTCAGATCATCCTACAAAATCAATATTAGAGGGGAGTTGGGGGACAATTAATTTAACAGGAACAGGGTTTGCATGGGAAGTAAAGGATTGGGCTGCAAAAATGTCACTAAATAATATTACATTTTCTTCAACAGTTACAATTTCCCCAATACCTCCTTGGTTTTTCAGTCTACCTGAAGTTGATTTACAAATTCATGAATGTATTCAAAAAGGACAGATTAACATTAATATCAAAAGCTATTCAACAGAATATATCAGAACATTTTATTATGCATTTCTGCCAATATACACTGATGGCTCAAGAAACCCAGAAATAGGTCGTACTGGATCTGCATTCTATGTTCCAGAATTTAAAATCGGAAAATATGGGAGGTTAACGGATGGGACTTCAGTGTACACTGCCGAAATGGTGGCAATTCCGATGGCACTTAGTTGGGTAGAAGAAGTGATTCGGATTCAATGGCATCACTTACCAGGCTTCAAACTGTTAGATATGATATCTTTATAGAAATAATGAATATATTGTATAGATTAAGACATGCTGGAATATTAATTAATTTTGTTTGGGTTCCAGCGCACGTTGATATACCAGGAAATGAAAAATCTGATAAAATGGCTAAAGAGTCACTTAATCTGAATACTCCTACTATTCAGTTTCACTAAGCAGGATGGAGGGGAAAGTATAATTAAAGAAACTTGCAATTGGAAATGGCAAGGGTATTGGAATGACTGTAAAACAGGAAGACATTTTTATATTATACAAAACAGGGTAAATCAAAGCAAAATGATACTAAACTTCAGTAGAGAAGATCAGGTCATTTTAACAAGACTAAGGATGGGTCATACAAAACTTAATTCTACACTTCATATAATAGGAAAACACAGTACTGGATTATGTGAAACATGCCAAGTAAAGGAAACAGTTGATCATGTGTCGTTACTCTGTCCGAGGTATGAACAGTTACAGAATTTAGGATGCAATGAATTTTCAATCTGCAACATATTAAACACAAACACATTTCATTACACCAAATACACAAAATAATGTTCTTTTTAGCAGCATCATATGACCCCTTTAAGACTAGTGGACTTATGAATGGAATATAGTTATCATAATATATACCTAGAGTGAAATCACTTCACAATCCAGCACAGGAGGCGGCGGTATGCACCTAAAAGCTGGTTAAAATTCATTAGGAATAGTGGACTTAAGAATAGCACATAGAATTCATAATATATACCTAGACTGAAATCACTTCACTCCAGCACAGGAGGTGGCGGTATGCACCTTAAAAGCTGGCATGCCACCCGCCAATAAATCCACAGAAGAAGAAGAAGAAGAAGAAGAAGAAGAAGAAGAAGACGACGTCAAAAGACCGCGCCGTGTTCCTGCATCTGTTGTGATTCGGCTGAAGAAAGGTTTGGTGTTTTACGCATTTAAGTAATTAAAATCGACGCAGACTGTTCAGTTTTTTACAAGAACTGTTAAATGGTTTAATCTATTATTGAGTATAACATGATAACGCGTTATCCAACATGTTATTTTGAGTAAAGCCCATTCACACGCGAGTAACAGAAAAGATGCGTCTCATTATTATCGTGAATCAGTTTAACATGAACAAGAATTCAGTCATTTGCAAGTAGTGATGAGAAACAACCAAATTGTACCGAGCGAATGTCACACCAGTGTAAGTGAAAACACGAACACACACGGGTGTAATAAGGGTTAAGCCTTTTTTTTTAAGAAATCAAAACATAGAGCGACGAATGGAGTCGGATTCCTCAATAAACACTCTTTAGAGTCGGTTCTTTTTTTTCTTTCTTTTTTTTGCAATTTTTAGAAAAGTCGGTTCTTTTCGTGAATCACAAACGCGTATGAAGATGGAGCAGCTTCTCAGTTAGGTTTACTTCGTCATGTGTGACTTTATAAACCAAGAACTGATAGTGTGTTATGGTGTACTTGTGAGATCTGTGGCCTGTAGCACGAAGCTTGGTTCAGTTTTTACCCAGGTGAGTTCACGTTTAGTTTAAGCAAACTGAGTTTTCGGGTTCAAGAAGGTGGGTTGGTTTAGAGCTTGTTCCGTCACCATGGAAACTTACGCTACACGGCTACCCTGCTCCGGAGCAGGTTTTATTCTGGTTTAGAGATCGCAAACCCAAACTGGACCAATCAGCTGTGAGCAAAGTGACATCTGATGCAATCATAGACTGTATGAAGCCACTCCCCCGTTTCTCTCACTCCAAATTAAAGCCGTTTATAATCAAAGAATATTAGAGACAAAACTGCCCGACTTTTGCAGCTACTTATTTATTAGATTTATATTATATTAATTGTAGTTGTTTATAATTAATATGATATAATCATATAATTATTATATTAAGTGGCAATTAATTTTATTGATTCCAAAATGCTATAAACCCATTTTGATTAATTTGAGTAAATATGCGTTTTCTTTACCAAGAAAGTGGCAAGATGAAAACCACTATTTTCTGTTTCAAACTTTCACATGGCATCTTTAGGTTATAATAACATTAAAAATTCAAATCCAGATTTTGATTTTCAAAGTTTTATTATAAAAACTGATTTTTTTTTTTCCAGGTTGGCTTTATCGGTTTTTGACAACTCAAAACTTACTCTGCAACTCTGAGTTTGTTCATCTCGCTTCGTGCTACAGGCCACAGAATCACAGTGTAGTTACAGTGTAGACTGATTGGTCATAGCAGGACAATGTGGATTTAAAGGCGGGCGTACACGGTGCGATTTTTGCTGTCGTACGAGCTCGCAGGTGATTTATTTTTATTTTTTTTCTCTCGGGAGAAAATCGCAGATGCTCGCATGGTCGCGGCACGTACCGTGCGAGAAGAATTACGGGCTGATCCGAGACGTTATGAGCACCTCCCGTCCTCCCGATAATTTTCAAACATGTCAAAAAAAATCGGATGCTGTCGGTTTAAATTCGTGGCGTATGTGCGGATTTGGCGATCCATCTGAAGTTGACCAATCAGAAGATGACAAAAACCATATAGTCTATAATAATTTTAGTTTAATTATACAGTTCTATTTTTTATTCGTTATTCCGAATGTGCCAAATTTGCCGTTCAGCTTTATGAATGAATATGCCTGTTGTATTACCGGCAAAACCAGCAGAAATTCAGAAATGGCCTACTCCCTCGAGTTCTTTATGAAGAACAGAAAGTCCATGCTTTTCAGCCATTCTCTTAGCCATGTCCTTTGTCTTCGTTTCTTTTGTTTGGACGTCACAAGCCATAGCTGCCAGCCTGCCACAAAGAAAACTATTTCGTCCTCAGAATCCATATTTTTATGAATGGCGCGAAACGTAATGCTCCCGTCAGAGTTTGTAAAATCGTAGTAAATTCGTGTCGTGTGTGACTGCCTCCGTACGATTTTCGGATAAACTCAATCGTGACGTGCCAGAGCTCACGACGTTCCGACCTTCAGAATCGCACCGTGTACACCCACCTTAAGAGATGCATTGTTTGATATCTTGTTGTTATACATATATTGTTTGACATGTATTGTTGAAATGATTCCTGCATTTGGGAAAAAATTTTTACTTTTGTTTATTTTTTTTGTGTTTGTGTTTAGTTTAAAGAGCAGGGGCCAGTACCATGAAGCCGGATTAGCTAGCTAGCCAGGCAAATTTCAATTTAGTTTGCACCAATCCTGGGTTTTGGGTACCATGAAAGTGGATTGGCTTTTAGTGGCGTTCATTGCCATAGTAACTTGCACTGCACAGCTAACCTGCTCCAGGGCAGGTTATATTCTGGGTAAGAGATCTTAAACTGAAATTGGACCAATCAGATGTGAGCAAATTGACATGTCTGACGCAAAAAACAAAACAAAAAAGTAACTCCCCCAGTTTCTCTTCCTACAAATTAAAGGTCACTGCAAAGTACTTAAAATTACAACAAAATTATCTGGCTTTAATGATAATTACAATTTACACATGATTTATATAATTATAATATGAATATATTATTATTAATACATTACACACAAGCACTTTTAGTTTAACAATTATTATCATGTATTTATTTTAAATGAAATTGAATATATATACAGATCATAAGTAATATAAATAAGCGGTAGAATCAATAGATAACGCTTTAAAAATGGCTACATGTGACCTTACATGTTCAAGTCTCTATCACTATATATTATCAACTATAGTAAACTAACTTCAGAAGTTTCATTTGTGACTGCACTAATAGAGCCAGAAAATGTATTTTATTTGTCCTATTTTATGGACAAGTGCTTCAATGTAAATGCGGTTAAATTCCTTATATTCTTTAATCTTTTTTTTGAATCTCGCTGACTCTCTCGCGAGAAGTGAATCACACTTGCTTTGTGTTGCGAGGCATGTGATTGGCTGTTCGCTACTGATATCACCCATTCATTTGCACGTGCGCCACAAACTCAGGATCAAAGCCTGAGTTGACAAAGAAAGTTGATGATCAGCATCATGGTACCAATAAAGCTGGATTGGAGTGGTCTGGTTTTGTCAACTCGAAACTAATCCTGTAACTCTGAATTTGTTCATCTACCATCATGGTACAGGCTCCAGGTCATATGGTATTTTAAAGTGTCCTAATATTGTGTTGGAGTCCCCTACAACAGGTTTAAATGCATCTTTAAGGTCAGAAAACATTGTAATTTTCTCATAATATACATTTCATTTGCCAATGATTGCAAACGATTCGTTCCAAGCAAGTTCGGAGCAAACCCCTCCCTTCCATAAGCCTCTGCTCTGATTGGTCAGCTGGCCAAGCCTGTTGTGATTGGCAGAGAGAGAAGTCCTTGAGCAAGTTAGCGAATGCTACCATTGACAAAGCACCTTTATGTAAAACAATAATATAGTGCTCCAATCCGTTCTTATAATAATGACATAAAATACAAAAACACTTATGCAAGCGAATCGTGCCCACAGCTCAAGTTTAGCTACTAAACTGTGAACACTTAAAGGCACAATATGTAAGTTTTCGTCGCTAGAGGGCGCATATTCAAAACAAACAAGAAACAAAGGCATATTTTGATGATGCCATGATTGAGTGTGGAATCATGGGAGTTGTCGTCTTCATCCCCACAGCCGATGCAATCCGACGGGACTCGGGTAGAAATCATGTTCATGGATGAGCTAATATATTAAAGACTTAAGGTCACTGTAGTATAAAGCAGGGTGGGGCTAAAAGTCGTGGAAGCGAAACGAGGCTGCTGGAGTGATTGCTAATGAAGGACGAGCGCGATACACGACTCGAAAGCAGCAGAGCTTTTATTATACTAGATACATTTGAGTGTATTGAAAGTTCTGTTATAATGCTACTCTGTGCGTTCGTCACCTGTCTAATAAAATGCATAACATATTAAAGTGTCTTTAGGGTTTCCATGTTTTCAACAAAATAAAACCGGAAAAATCGAGTGTGTATGATGTCATTGGCAGACGTCAATGACACTATGGACACGGTCCGTGTCACTAGTTAAAATTGCTTGTTTCTCTGGATTTAAACATTCTTCAAAACATTTGGGATAATGTAAGTACATAAGTCAGCAAAATATATAACACTGTTCTAGTGGTTTTGGGATATTTTCATTAATAAATCTTACATATTGTGCCTTTAAAACAATAATGGTGGATACGTTAGCCAAGTGCTAACGTGACTAACTGATGAAACAATACAGTTTGTAGACCAAAATATGTCTACTGTAATGTTTGAAGAACGACAGACAAAAGACGCTCTGTCTTAACTTTTAATCAGAACGCAGAACAGCTGTATCACAGGCGCAGCAG
>NW_015551137.1:221163-224651 GCF_001515605.1 Sinocyclocheilus anshuiensis | reverse complement strand
TACACTACATTCTTTATTATTAAACGAAGTAATTATCTGAACGTCAGTCTACATTAATCGACACATTCTTAGGAAATAGTGGGTTCACAGCGAATTATCAGAACTACTTCAGTAAGACAGTAATACCGTGCTTTACCTGGAAACCTAAAGCTGCACTAGTTATACATCACATATTAGCGCAAAAACTTGATATTTTGAGAACTCAATTGAAAATGTACACATAACGTATCAATCGTACTTACAGGTTGTGGTTCGGAGAGCTTGTTAGTCCAAATTAAGAAGATTAGAAGCCAACAACGATAAAAGCCCAGATTAGAGAAGCAGTCCTTGGTAAAATGACATGCACACAACAAAAGGTTGGAATTGTATTTCTGTGGTATCCTTGAACACAGCGTCTTCTCAGCATGATGTAAACACACTAACTAGCGGAAGTGTTTGTGGGCACTGGGCAGGTCAGATTCGTATTTCGCGGGCAGGTGGGGATTATGCAAATGTGTTACCCAGTGACGTAAACCGGTAACAGGCAAAAGATTCGAATATATGACGACTCGTTAAGGCGATTCAGAATCGACTCTCTCTTTTGAGAGACAATATATTTATCATGCACTTTTTTGATTAACAACTTTGCAGATTGTTTTTATTTAAGAATAGCTACATTATAAACTGCAAGAGATATTTTTTTAAAAACCCATATGACCTGCTCTTTAAGTGTTTGTATAGTTTGTTTTCTTTTGTTCATTTCTGGCACTAGTTTTGAGTGTTTTTTTGGCTAATCGGGCCATTAACTCTGACTGGAGAGATTTACTTTGGATTTTTTTTTTTTTCCAGACACAGAAATATTCCCAGTGAAGCGACTGAAATCCATGTGACACACTATTATAAAGATGGCGTTTATTAAAGAAGAGAGTGAAGATCTGAAGATTGAAGAAGCATTCAGAATCAAACAAGAAGATACTGAGGAACAAACAGGTTGGTTTTCATTCTCAAAGCTGAACTCAGTCAATTGATCCTTATTAAAATGTCCCACTCTACAGAATTATATTTTTCTTATGAGTGTCCTAATTAAAGCATTTATTTGAAATGGAGTGGGTCGTCTCATGTGGACAGACCAGGGATCGGCAACCTTTTGGGCATGAATTGCCATTTTTAATTTTTCTGGTTAACCACTGTGCCAATTAGGACTGCACGATATTGGAATAAACTCACATTGGGATATTTTGTTTATATGCAATATATATTGTGATATAAAAAATCACCAAATGACTTGAATAGCTTTATAATTAATGATTGGGGTGATTTTGTAGGCGAGTAAATCAGCACACAACCCTCTACGGACACCTTGGCAATTGAATCGCCATTGGCTAGTAAATGTTTTTGTTTACTCACCAGACTATATAATGTTTGTAAAATGGCACAGTTTTTTTTTTGATATTTGAAAGTACACTCTTAACATCAGTCAGTCAAGCATTATAATATTATAATCAAGTATTATGTAATGATAGAACTTTAGTAATTACAATTAAAACTTGATAACCATGTATGAATGCATATTAGTCATTTTAACTGAACTTAGGACTGGTGGTGGTGCTTTTTGGTCGTTCTTTCTGTAAAATAAAATGGGGAAAAAACTAACAAGAATACTGATAAGATAATAATACAAATTATACGAACAAGAACAATATAAAACGCACTAAGGATTAATGAGCTGCTGAATTCATGAATAATAATCAGGTTGTGTGCGTTTGCTCGAACTGATTTGCTGAAATCAAAACGGACGATAATAGGTGAGCACCAGCCAATGAGATTGCCGTTTGCGCATTAGTTCCGCCCACTACCGGAAAACCCGGCAGTTCTTAAAAGCTGAAGAATTCCAAAGGAACGCTGTTATTTTGACAGGAAAATACAACAAGTCCGCGGGGTCTTAAAAAGTATTAAAAGTTGATAAACCAATTTAGAGAAAATTAAGGCCCTTAATAAGTATTAAAAAGTCTTAAATTACATTTTCCAAGGTATTACATTTTGTATCGTCTTTTCATTATGTATATTTGTCCGAATAGTGGGGTTCTGTGTAGTTTATTTATGGAATCCCGCAAGATTTGACGTCTGGTGCACTGCTGCGTGATAGCACGGGGCTTGTTGATCCTGCTCTCGCTGAACTTCTGACCATTATCGCATGCTCCCATCCGCTCCTGCGATTTTTGTGTGCACTCCGGCAAACATTCTAATATTGTATATTATTTTCGCGCATCAGGGCGCCGCTATCAATATGTGGTGTATTTAAACCCCTTTTAAATGAGCGCTAGCAGTCGCAGTTCACTTTCACTTTCGATTTCGTGAATGAGCGCTTGCAGTCGTAGTTCACTTTCACTTTCGATTTCGCGATCGCGCGCGCACTGTGTAAAGGGAGCACATCTTACAATAAAAGATATTTATCAATGAGCTCGGGATCTGTTGAGAAGCAAATCCTCCAAACATCTTGTCAGTTATCTCTCCTTACTTTTGACAACGTGATCAGTCAAATCTGACTTCTGCAGCTCGTGTTGGATGCAGGGTTGGTTGTTGTTGTTGTTTTTTTCCACGAAATTGGGCTGCTTTTAAACTGTTGCCATGGGTTGATTTTCCCCAGTGGGTTAAATGTTTAAAATATTGCATTAATTACATTTGGTTGAAATGCTTTTGCATTCTACTGTACTAAAACTGTTTTGGGCCACACTAGTAGGAAGCATTTTGAAACTCAATTAATTAGACAGGCTTTTTGATTAATAAAATTTAATTTAACTATTAAAACAGAGTATCGAAAAAATGAAAATGGAAAAAAACTGAATTTGGAAATAAAACGGATTTCATATGGCCCTATAATTATAATACATTTTTTTGTGGTAATAAAAATAAGTGAACAATAGCCTTTAAAATGATTGCATAACAGTGACTGTAAAATATGTATTTTAGGAATGGAAATTACTTTTATATTTGGGACATGGTAATTGCGCAACTTTGGGCTGTTTTTTTATTACTGGCATGGGCTTGGGATGCACAATTAAAATGATGTAATAGTTGTGATCATTATTTTACCTTTCATGATCATTCAGACATGATCAGGTGCAATACTGACACTGTCAATTCTGTATCAAATCAAGCACTCCGTAATCACAGGTAAACTTTTTGATCAGTCAGATGTTTGTCATGAGAAGTGTTCCACAAAAGAGCTATGGTTTGCAGACAGTTATAAGAGTTGATGTTACAAATACATCTTTTGAATATACCGTGTGAACTCATTGTCTCGTTAGCTCGGAGAGCTTTATTTTCCCTCCTCAATAAGTTGTGTCAGTTGTTTTGTTTATTGGTCTAATTCTTGTTTCTTGGGTTGCATTGGTTAGTCACTCAATTAATTCTCTTGTGCTTCGTCCCGATATACATTAAGGTCTGTAGGATTTTTGATTTGCGCCATACTCTTTCTGCAGCTCTGAGCTTAGAACGATGCTCACGGA
>NW_015551137.1:216400-220896 GCF_001515605.1 Sinocyclocheilus anshuiensis | reverse complement strand
AACTGTTAAAATACATAATGTATTATAAACAATAGAGCTAATGTACATTACGCATTACAACAAAGGCCTGCAGAAGGCACCAACGGCCTGATGATTATTTTTACACATTGCTGTGCGATCTAATGCTTGTTTAATATTGTCCAAGCACCATTTCATTCAAATGTCCACTTAATCTTTATTTTTGGCCATTTCTTTAGGACAGAAATGCTATAGCCACTGTAATTAAATGAATATGTAGACAACAAAACGTGTAAAAAGTGAGGGTTTGAGCTTTTATTTTGAAGCCGCGATGTATTCTCCTGAGTTTGCGTAGCCACTGTGTGACGCACGTACTTAACCTACACGCATGTAAATAATTAAAGCGCATATACTGTATTAGAACTGCATCGCATATAATTATTTAATTAAATTGTAGCGTTTTATGCTTAATTATGATTTTTAAATGGGTTTAATATATCATGCAGCCTTGGGGAATGTGTAATAATGTGTTTTATGGAATCTTTTCCGTGAAATGCGTCACTTCTGGTATTTTGCCAGTTAGTCGACGCAAGCAAAATGAAGTCGAGGATTTTTAAAAATCGAATAGTCTAATAAAATCAACGAATCGCGACAGCCCTAAATACGTCTTTTGAATATACTGTGTAAACTCATTGCCCCGTTAGCTCGGAGAGCATCCATGATCATTCAGACATGATTAGGTGCAGTACTGACACTTTGTACTACTCCGTAATCACAGGTAAACGGTCTGATCACTCAGATGTTTGTCTTGAGAAGTGTTCCACAAAACAGCTATGGTTTGCAGACAGTTATAAGAGTTGATGTTACAAATACATCTTTTAAATATACTGTGTGAACTTTATTCCCTCCTCAATAAGTTTTGTCAGTTGTTTTGTTTATTGGTCTAATTCTTGTTTCTTGGGTTGCATTGGTCAGTCACTCAATTAATTATATTGTGCTTCATTCCCCACTTCTGAATTGTTGTATTGATAAGGAGTTATCACAAAGTAAGTCTGTTTAGTTGTGCTATCTTACAATCAATATATAGTAAATGTAGGTTAAAGTGTTGCCGTTGTAACCGGTTAAAACTTGGACTGGCGATGAGGTCTTAATGTATGGAAAGAGTCTTAAAAAAGGTCTTAAATGGTATTAAATTTAACTCCATGATTCCTGTATATACCCCAAAATGCGCATGACAATCGCATTCGATTAATCATGCAGCCCTACCCTGTACAACAAAGAATATTGTTTACATGTAGCGCGTCAATTCTCTCTCTCTCTCTCTCTCTCTCTGCGTGTGTGTGAGACAAAGCGACGGCGAGAGTAAACTAGAGTTTACAGTACGTCAAATACAGGTGCACTGCACATCATTCAGATGAACTGAAAAATTGCAGAGATCGCTTGACAGAGAGTGAAACTCTGAAGTGCTCAGTCAGAGTGTTCAGCGAGTGAAAATATATCTGTGCTAAACTTATACTTAGCCTCCAACTCACACACTGGCAAGTAAAATCTGAGAATTTATTAGCCATTGGCTAATATTAGACATCATTTAGTCGCCCAGAGTGAAGATTTAGTCGCATATGCGAGTGATTTACTCGCAATGTAGAGGGTTGGCACAGAAAATAAACAAATTACAAGCATAGATAAATATAATAATACAACAAAGATACAAATGAAATAAAAACTGCTTTATATTTTTCAGGTAAGTCTAACAGTATTCAGGTACAGAAACAGAATAATCAAATGTAAAATAACACTGCATAGTCTTCACAGTAAAAATTTAATTAATAAATCTGTGTTAAAGCTACAAAAGTGATGTTTCTCTGTTTTGTTGTTTGATTAACATTCATGACATAGAAAGCAACAGGAACATTAAACTGCTGTGAACCAATATACTGTTACACATCCATTTTCTTTCTCAGTTGCTTACCTTCACCTAAGCCATAAGCAACTGTGTTCACAAGGATACTTGCTGAGACATGAATTTTGACAATTTTGTGCATGTGTGTCATTTCAGGCACAAATAGATGTGGAAATTAATGGAATTCAATGTTCACGTGCATCTGCGTGGCTCTCTCCGTGACAAAATACTATACAGCAGGGCTCGCAAAATCACTAGCCCGACGTCCCGGGGCTATTGTGTTTTCCAGACGGGCTACCAAAATGTATCACCACTCTGCCCGATGGGCTTTCTTAAATGCAGATCTCCCGCGGGTCCTTAAAAACTCCTAAAGTGAGTTGTATCAAACTTAAGGCCATAAAAGGTTTTAAATACATTGAATGGTATAAGAAATGTCTTAAAGGCCCCATATTGTCAAAACTGAAATTTCCTGGCTTTTTTCATGACAACTAAGGGAACTACACAGTCACCGCCTTCAGTCACCACCCCGAGCACTGCCCAATCGTCCCACCCTCCTTTTGCCAAACCCCCAAACAACATCGTGTCCATGCCATTGCTGAGCAACAACAACAAGGAAACATGTCAAGAAAACGCTGTTCAGTCGATGGATGTCAGGAAACTACATCATTGTACAGGCTTCCGAACTAGGGTTGGGCTGATAGACGATGCCATCGTCCATCGTGATCCTCCCATACCCCCTGCAATCCAGCCGCATCCCAATACCGTATTCGGAAAGAAAATGACGTGTACGACGGAACCCCTAAAGTTAATAAATATGAGATGAGAGGAAAATATATATTTCAGTATTTTCTCTCGCAGTTATATCATTGGGTAATTATACTGTTTAAATTGCAGGCATCAGGCAGGGAGCTGCTATTATGCCTTGCCTGGCATTGAAACCGCTTTTGAATGCACAATTTTAGTTTCACCTTCACTTTCGAGATTCGCGATCGCACGTACTTTGTTTATACTATGGAGCGGCAGTACTTACCACACATTTTACAAGATTAGATGTTTGTCAGAGGTGCTCAGGATCTACAATTTGCCATCGTCCTCAGTCATCTCTCCTTACTCCGTTTATGTGGTAAGTTAAATGTTATGTACTGTAATATAACCAGTGTTGGGCAAGTTACTTCCAAAATGTAATACATTATATATTACTAGTTACTGTCTTTTGAAAGTAATTAGTTACATTACAATATTACTGTCTCTGAATTGTAATGCGTTACACTACTTTTGAGTTACTTTCACCAAAATATCCACAGAAGTATTATAAAATGCCAAAATGTAGTTTATCGCTGCTCATTCTACACCCAGTGAAAGGTAATGTGGTAGGTCTATATAGCATAAAATTATAAAATCATATTTAGATGCCGGTATGTAGGTCTACATTAATGTTACGTTGTAGTTTAGGTTAAACACAGATAAGCAGAAACCGGTAAATAAAGCAAAATGTTATAATGTACAACCAATAAACACAATACCTAACCTATAGGCAATTTTGAACGGTTTCAGAAGAAAACAAGAATGAAAAATATAAGTTGCTAAACAAGCCAAAACTAATTAGGCTAATCAGTGGCGGGGCTTGACTTAAACTTGCTTAGCCCCGGCACAGCCCCCCCAAGGATTTCCTAATGATGTTCCCTTATTTTTGGTGTCACTTTCATTAACATTGAAAAATAAACATTAAAAAATTGCCTAATATGTGGCCTATAAACGATTGATATTATGGGGGAGGGGTCAAGCAAAACAAGCAAGCAACGCGCAAACTGTGCACAAGAGTTATGCCGGTGAACGTCAGTAAATTCACTATAGAGAAAGTGAAAGTAAAAAAACTGACGGAGATTTCTAACGCTGCATTAACGCCGCATATTCTCTGGGACAACAAGAGACAAAATTACTTCAATATAGGCTGATGATGGTAAATTAATATTATGGGCCACCCTTAATATTTCTATTGTGGCCCGTATAGTGAAAAACATGAGAAGAAACGTATTTCGCGTTAAACAGGTTGTTTTTGAAAATCTGTGCATGAAATAAAGCTGCTCTTAATTTTCATTGATGACTGCAGTGTTAATCATTTTAATTATAGGCCTATAATTCAATTGTATAACTTAATAGACCTGTTTAAAAAAACTTTTAAAGGGGTCATATGATGCTGCTAAAAAGAACAGTATTTTGTGTATTTGGTGTAATGAAATGTGTTTATGCAGTTTAAGGTTAAAAAAACACATTATTTTACTACAGCGAGAATAAAAGTTACGCCTTCTTTCTTTGCGTGAACATTTGGGCAGCGTTATGCAAATCTTCCCACATAGCGACGTATACGTGGGGGCATGTTAGAACGAGCCGTTTTAGGTAGGTGTGGCTGACTCTTAACTTTTATAAAGAATATCTCTTTGGATTTGAGACTTTAGTCTTTGCAACTTTACAGATCTTCTTTATGCACCAAGAGCTTGTAACACTCAAAAGAGAAAGGAAATACTGAAATCGTATCATATTACCCCTTTAAAAAACATTTTCAATGAGGAGTAGCCTAAGCTAATAGCCTAAATTAATTATACTCACAGCGCGCCATACGGTAATGCGCTAAAAATTA
>NW_015551137.1:208031-216382 GCF_001515605.1 Sinocyclocheilus anshuiensis | reverse complement strand
ATTGATGACTGCAGTGTTAATAATTTTAATTATAGGCCTATAATTCATTGCATTCATTAATGGACCTGTTTTAAAAGACCTTTTTAAAAACATTTTCAATGAGAAATAGCCTAATCTTTTATTATCCTCACATCCTTATGCGGTGATGCTCTAAGAAATTATTGCGGGGCAAACTAATTGTAATTTAATAATAAAAGTAACCTAATAATAATAATAGGCCTAATAATAAGAAGAATGTAACAGGCCTACATTACTTGGAAATGCTAAATCCTCTTAATATTGCCAATTTTTAATGCTTTGTTTTGACAATATCTCTGGCTATCGTCGACATGAATTGTCAGCACTTTATCTATTGTAAAAAATAGTTAGAATGTACCATGTTTTCCTGCCAGTTGGCATTGAGAGTGACTGTCTCTTGATGGTCAGAAAAAATGACTAAATGGATGTGTAAAAAAATGTATACAAATTTAATTAAAAAATTTAAAAAATCCCTACTTTCTCTCTTTTCTATGTGCGTTCATAAATTGTATTAATTTGTAAGTGTCATATTTGGCAGTTGGCATTAAAGTTATATCACTAATAACAGTGGCATATGAGAAATTTATACATACAGACTTTCATAGAGCGCTGCGCCACACAAATAGCCTATGAACCAACCTCAGCAGCATATCTCTGTCTTTTCCTTTCGTTTTGTTAATCTGTTAATTAGGCTATTTAAGTCAAATATTTCACATATTCATTCATTTTACATATAGACTATGATTTAATAAAAACTGATTTTGTTATATTTAGTTAAACGTAATTTTTGTTGCTTGTCTGCGCTCGTCCGCCGCCTTTTTTCTGTTCTCCGACCCCGCAGCTCTCTCCGATAGCTTAGAGTAATAATATTACCCAAATTTTATTAGTAATGCGTTATATTACTGCGTTACAGCAAAATGTAATATACTACTGTAATGTTATTACTTTTGTAATGCGTTACTCCCAACACTGAATATAACAGGCATTATGTTATATCCACAACCCGTAAGTAAACTTCTCACACATTTTATGTTACATTATGGAGCCAGCATAATCTGAAACTATAGTTTGTAAACGGTTATGCAACGCTAACGTGTTGCTAACTTGATGCTGACGTGTTGTATCAGTAGGAAAGCAATAGTTACGTAGATTACTGCCTTCGGTTTTTAAAAAATAAAATAAAAAATTAATTACCATTCTGAAACATCCTGTTGTAAGCGCATTTGATGAGGTGGTTGGTTGTCGCCTGTCGTCGCCGATTAAAATTAAATGGATTTAAACATCGTTGAAATACATGAAACATCACCAGGCAGTTGGCGCCCTCTGTAGGCATTTGTTATAATATAGGCATATTACATTATGTATTTAACAGTGTTGTTCAATAAAACCATTTACCTGGTTTTGATACTTTATTTGAGGCCATTTATTATTGCCTCATCGTTAATTTATATATAAATATAGTCATATTAAAGCCTGTTTTTCACTTAATTCTATTTATATTACTAAAAAACATCAGATTACTCACTAGCTTTCATTCTTCAGGTCAATCATATATTCATGCAAAAAAAAAATCAGTTTGAATAAGGAAAGCGATAACTTTGCCATAGTATCCTTTCAAATGTTAAAGTTGCCACAGTCATTGCATTCTTTGCATGTGCTGCACTTTATTTGTACCATTTTGTTTTATTAGTTTATTTATTAGAATTTGAAAGATAATAACAATATTGATTGATAAGTGAGATCTGATTTTAGTCCTTGAAAACCAAAAAAGTAGTGCAAGTCCTTGAAAGTCCTGGAATTTTATTTTGCAGTATCTGTACGAACCCTGTTTAAGTTACCAGTTCATGGACCATTTTAATGTTTCTGTTGTTGTTATTTTAACTGAACTGTAGTTTTCTGTAGTAAACTGTCATTGTATATTTCTTATTTTATATTCATTTTCTAGTATTTAATTTACTCATTTTCAAATAATGTTCTTTTTTTTTTTTTGCCAAATAACCCCGTGTATGTGTCCGCCCCCGCAAACCCCAACCCCCTGAAAACAGTTCAGGCTCAGGATTGTTTTTTTGCTTTAACCCCTGATAAATATAAGCGATGCATGTTTCAAGTCAAAACGCGGCGCGGATGTCTTTATTTGAATGTATCTGAAGGGAACTGACTGTCCGCAGAAACGTGTCGTTGGTATTTTAATTTCATTTGACCTATAATTCCTGATAAAGCAGCGTTTATGAGCGCGGAGCTGCTTTGTGTACAGCCGTTACCGAGGAAACTGCAATATTTCAGCGCTCCTAAAGCACCACCTCGTGGCAGAGAATGTATTTTAATTTCCAATAAGCCTTTCTTGCTGTTAATATTCAGATCAATGCAAACATCAACTCATGTTTTTACGCAGCAAACACATGGAGTTGTAAATGAGAAAGAAGTTAATGTGCCTTCTAGGGCTGTCACGATTATGAAATTTGGGTGACGATTAATTGTCAAATAAATAATTGCGATTATGACCATTTATTGCCTGTTTTTGTACTTTAGCGATTAATTGTTTGTTTTAGGGCTTTGGCGATTAATTGTTTGCAGTATACAATTAACACACTTTGCACATTTAAATACATTTAATAAAGTTATTTATTCAATGAATAATATATACTGTATCTTTCAGAAATATTAAATTTTTGTAAATAACAGAAGCCATCACAATACAGTGACCATAAGAAAAGACTGTAGATTCCAAATAAAACCATATTCACATATTTGAAAATTCTGTAAATAACACAAAAAAAAAACAATAAACTATGACCATAACAGAGCAGGCCATAAATGTCACATTTCCGAACAAGGCTGACCCTGCTCCTTAATGGATTGGTAGATTACGGGAAAGAAACACTAGCATGTTGACTTTCTCTGGCTTCAGACAACATCTAACTGGGGTCACAATATTGCCAGCTGTACTGAACATTCTTTCTGAAGCAGTACTTGTTGCACAAATGCAAATGTACTTTTTTGCCAATTTGGACATTAAAGGAAACCTGGATTCATTATCTCGCCACCACAACAGAGGATCTGCTGAGGTATCTAATGCCTCTTCCTGTAGGCACCGTGTCAGTTCAGCATCAGCTTGCACTCTTTTTGGCAACACATGGGTAGATAATTGAGCTCTTCTGTGCTACAGTAGATCACACAGCCTTTTGATCTTTTTTGGTGCAGGAGGTGTTGTATCCACATCTTCTACCACTGCTTCGTTAGACACTGTAAAGAGTGAAGGGCAGCGGTTATCTTAAAGTATATATCTTAAAATATATATTCACATAACATTTGTCAAATATTTTTATAGTGCATTTTCCACCTTCCTCTTGTCCTTCTTCTGTCATCTCCATCATCTCTTTTAAAAGCTCATCTTTGGTGTCACTTATGATTGCTGCTTCTCCAAAGTGACCCCTGTACTTTGGGTCGAGAAGGGTGGCCTTTCTCAGGAGTTCTTGAAGTTTAGCTGGGCTATATTTCTGATCAAGAACAGCACACATTTTTGTCTTGATATTTTCTGTTAGAATTGTGTCCTTGGGGTCGGGATAAGAGTTCCCCTTTTAAAAGGTCCAGGACAGGCTTCACTGAAGACACTGTCACATACTTTTCCCCTGAAAAAACATCAGTGAAATCAGCCAGAGGTTTCAGTGCTGCATTAATGGACTCAAGGACAGATAAATCCTGCCAGGTCGGGTTCAGGTGCCCATGTTTTCTGTCATCAATCAGGACACGTCTGATTGCAGGTAGCTGTTCCAGAACTCTGTCAATCATTTTTTGCTTCGTACCCCATCGGGTAGAAACATCCTGGAGGAAAAATGACATATTTGGTATAGTTTTGTTAATAACTACATTTACATTACAAAAATAGTTTCAGATACAAATTTGTGATAATTTCAATTTGAAATAAGGATTCATATTTATATCACTTTACACTACGTTAATTAATTTTTTAGACATATAATTATATATAATAATAATAATAATAATGAATGTAGTGTAAAATAATATAAACATTAATCCTTATTTCTCTGAAATTCTCATATTTGTATCTGAAACTGTAATGTCATTTTTATTAGATAGATAGATAGTAATAAAATATTTCACTCACCAGAATTAAACTATGTTGGGGGATGTTGGTCTCCGTCTGTGCCTTTTTCAGGTCTCTTTTCTTTATCCAACTCATACTGAAGGTGGTTACCAGATTTCTACACAGTCCTAGGGCACGAGCTGTGCGCTCTTTCTCACTTGCTACAGCATTTGTGACAGCCAAATGGAGATTATGGCCAAAGCAATTTAGCCATGGCCAACCAAGTTTGCCCACTGCAGCCACAATATTAGCTCCATTATCTGTGGTAATGCAAGACATTTTTTTTTCATCTAATTCCCAGTCCGATAAAATACACTTAAGAGTTTCTGCTAGATTATCAGCTGTGTGGTTTTCTGGGGTGTACCTTGTCTCTAGACATTTTGACTATAGAGTCCAGTCAGCTGTGATGTAATGAACTGTAAAGCTCATGTACGGAGTCATGTTTGATGTCTGTAGTAGCGGAATAAAAAGGAATTTGTTTCAGATCTGTAACAATATCTTCCTTCACTTGATTGTACAAATTCGGTATTGCCGTTTTGGAAATGTTTTTCCTGGCAATTCATACTTGTTGTCGAAGTTCTGCAGCATTTCTTTAAATGCTGTTTTTTCCACCGTATTAAACGGCTGCATTTCCTTCGCAATGTACCTAGTAACACTGTCTGTCAGTGTGCGCCATTTGATGCTGTCAAGTTTATATTTCGTTACCCGTTCGAAAGCCTCCGCTATTGGCAGCTGACGGGATGTATGTGCGGTTTTGGATGCCTTGCAAACTTCGGCAAATTCAGTGGGATGATGTGTCTTCAGATGGTTTCTAAGATTTGTGGTGTTGGCGCTTTTCGCTGGTATTTCTCTTTAACATATTCGACACACTGCTGTGTCAATGTCTTTCGGCCGTCCTTTTTCGTCAGGTTTAAAACCAAAATGTGCCCAGACAGGTGCCGTCGTTTTCGGCTTCGATATTAAATCCATCTTTGCTGTATAATTGCACTGATATGGCTCAGTGATTCAAAACTCCGCAGAACAGTGTCATTTGAACTTAACGCGTATTTGCTTAGCGTAATGCGTGCAGAGCAAGCATGTTGGAAGTAGGGTGCTGCAGGTACTACAGTTCCCCCTTGTGGCTAATAAAAGTGCGCAATAATTGCGGTTGGGTACAACGACCGCGGTTATGTGAAACAATTGCGATCATACGGTTATTTAATAATCGTGACAGCCCTAGTGCCTTCTAAAAATCTAAACAATTAAGACTTATATTAAGTCTTGGATTTATAATATAAGATTAATATAAGACTTATAAATGAATATTTATACGTTTTAAATTGACAATTTATATGCTCGATTTATCCCTTTTCATAAAAATGGTCTAAAGGCTGAAATGCTGTTGTACAAGATTTTTGTTTTTGTGAAAACCTGTATCTGAACTAAATCATGTAATTTTATGGCTCAATACTGTATGTTACCATAGTCCAACCCCACTCACACGGTGTTCATTTTACTTTTGCAGCTCTTAAAATGGGTCATAAATTACCTTAAATTTATTTTGACAAATTCTGCAGATACCCTGTAAATAGTGAAATAAAATTCCTTCGTATTTGTTGATATTTGTGTATTGAAAATATTTTTGATTGACATTTAAACTCCTATCTAATTTTCTATATTTAAAAAAAAAGGGTCTTTTTTTATTTGGGCTAGTTAAATAAATTTTCGGGCTACCAAAATCTGAAGAGTACCTGCCCGAAGGGCTACCAGGGATTTTGAAATTGTGCAAGCCCTGACAGGGTTTCCGCGGGGCATTAAAAAGTATTAAAAGTCATTAAATGAATTTTGCAAAAATTAAGGCCTTAAATAGCATTAAAAGTCATTACATTTATTTCTACAGGCATTAAATCTTTTTTAGATGGTTTGGAAAAAAAAATATTACTACTTTATTTTGAATATAGCGCCTTCATAATTAATAACTTTTTCATTTGCTGTTGCAAAATATGTATATCAGTGTGATACGCAAAACCAGTTTGGTAATCGCCTCCAGTCGGTGGGAAATTGCCATAACGCCGGATGTTTAGACAGTGGCGGAATGGGACATGTAGGAGTAAAACTAAGAGCAGAGAATGTAAATTGCATAAAGTCAGAAAGAAATCGTGTAGTCCAATTGAGCAATTTCAGCGAGAATGACTGTGAATTATTTTATTACATTCATTATACATGACAATAGGTAATTAATAATTTATTGACAGTAACAGTCGCACCAGTCGAGGCTTGCGCAGCCAGTCTGTTCTCGTGGAGAAATCAAAACAAATGAGCGCAACAGCACAGACAAAGAAGCTCACAAAACAAACATACTATGATAAAAATTTAGTTTTTATATTTGTAACATGATGTAGCCTAGTTAAGCATCATGAGGCGACCAAGAGAGTGCTGATTCCCGAGTATCGGCCCTATTGCAGATTTGACGTCGATTTTATTACTGATCTCCTTGCGATGTTTCTGGACCTTGATCAATTTGAATAGCCAAAAATGAAAATTCTGTTATTAATCACTCACCCTCATGCCAAACTCATAAGACCTTCGCTCATCTTCGGAACACAAATTAAGATTTTTTTCTGATGAAATCCTAGGACTTTCTGATCCTCCAGAGACAGCAATGTAACTGAAATATTTTCAGGCCCAAAAACATAGTAAGGACATTGTTAAAACAGCCTATGTGACATCAGTGGTTCAACCGTAATTTTACTAATTGTTATGCAACAATTAGTTTTGTGGCATAACATTAGTTTTGATGTTTTGATATGTTATCTTAGTTTTGATGTCTGTTGCTTTAAGCCATTAAACTGCCATTAACTTGTTTTTGCCTTTTTTCACTTTAGACCTGATGGCACTGAAAGAAGAGAATGAAGAACTGAAAGAAATAGAAGAGAAAAGTCAATATGAGAGACATGTTTTCATGGCTGTAGAAAAATCCATACCGACTGAAACAAATTTGGTTCAAAAGACTGAATCTAACAGTTGCCATCAATGTGGAAAGAGTTTCACAATTAAAGGAAACCTTAAAGAGCACATGAAAATTCACACTGGAGAGAGGCCTTTCACATGCCAACAGTGTGGAAAGAGTTTCACTAAAAAAGGAAACCTTAAAGAACACATGAAGATTCACACTGGAGAGAAGCTTTTCACATGCCAACAGTGTGGAAAGAGTTTTGTTAAAAAAGGAAATCTTAAAGATCACATGTACATTCACACTGTAGTGAAGCCATTCACATGTGACAGGTGTGGAATGGGTTTCAAATATAAAGAAAGCCTTAATAACCACTTGCGAAAAATACATTCAAGAGATAATTGTTTTATATGTAATCAGTGTGGAGAGAATTTCAGTAGTAAAGTAAGCCTCTACAGTCATATAAGACTTCACACTAAAGAGAAGCGGTTTATCTGCCAACTGTGTGGGGATACCTTCTTACAAAATGGAAATCTGAAGTCACACTTGAGAGTTCACTCTGCAGAGAAGACTTTCCCATCGGTGTGGAAAGCGTTTCAGACAGAAAACAACCCTTGATTCACACATGAAAAGACAGGTGAGAGTCCTTACACCTCCAAACTGTAAGGGATCCACAGAAATGTGTTATTCACTACTGTAAAGTGACATGACTGGGGATTTTTTTCATGCATTGCCTGCAGACATGATTAGTAAACAATGAAATTAATTGGTGATTATTTTCATTATCGACTTTTATTTTTTTTCCAACAGTTTTAAGAAAAACGGAGTATAATTAGCATTACATAGAGAGCTCTAATGATAATGTCCCTCAGGGACAGCATATACTAGGAGAAAAGCAGAGGACCAAATACTGAGTCTTGTGGCACTCCATACTTGTGTTTGTTGTGACATCTATTTGTTACAGAAAATATTAGCAGTTGGATAGATTTGACCTAATCCATGCTAATGCTTATTGAGAATTATATTCAACATAATTCTCAAGCTAATCAAAACAATGTTGTGATCTTTGTTGTCAAATGATCTAATAGCGCTAGAAGAAAAATTTACTCATGATTGGATGCCAAAAAGAAAGTCGTGCATCAATTCAATACATGATGTTGCTTAAATCCTGACTGAAACTGTTGACAAGTACCATTGCATAGTCAGGGCTTAAAGTTCTCTGGTACCGTGCCGGATCTCCGGCGTGCGGCGTTTGGCTGCGGGAAAAAAAAAGATAGTCGTCCTACATTTAAAAAC
>NW_015551137.1:199721-207421 GCF_001515605.1 Sinocyclocheilus anshuiensis | reverse complement strand
AACATTGATTGATTAGTGAGATCTGATTTTAGTCCTTGAAAACCAAAAAAGTAGTGCAAGTCCTTGAAAGTCCTGGAATTTTATTTTGCAGTATCTGTACGAACCCTGTTTAAATGACTAGTTCTTGGACCATTTTAATGTTTTTGTTGTTGTAAATTGAACTGAACTGTAATTTTCTGTAGTAAACAGAAACAAAGTCTTTGTATATTTCCTATTTTATATTCATTTCCTAGTATTTAATTTACCATTATTTCTTTTGAACAAAACAATTTCAGAAATTTCATGTTTTAGATTGTAGGTCATCTTGGACATGCCAAGGACAAATCTAACCAGCAAAATTTGATATCAAAAGCATCCTAAATGTTACATGTGTTTGCACCATATTGTAGTGAATAAACATTCTTGGTATTGCTGTTTCAAATATCCCTCCATAATCTGTAGTCTGAGCCTGTCAAGGGCTAATGGCAATGGCAGATACGTTACTAGTTAGTTTCTTTTTTTTTGTTTGCCAAATAACCCTGTGTATGTGTCCGCCCCCGCAACCCCCAACCCCCAGAAAAAAGTTCAGGCTCAGGATTTTTATTTTTTTTTGCTTTAACCCCTGCATAGTGTAAAGGACTCTTTTTCTAATATTTTAGACATGAGTGGCAGATTCAGGACTGGTCTATAATAACCCAGTTTTGTTGCATAATGTTGGGTTTGATGTTTTAACACTTTTGCGTTGGTCTTGATGTCAATTAAACTGCTGTTAACTTGTATTTGTCTTTTTTCACTTTAGATCTGATGGTGCTGAAAGAGAATCAATAGCTGGAAGAAATAGAAGAGAAAGATCAATAAGAGAGACATGATTTCGTAGCTGTAGAAAAATCCATACAGATGATACAAACAAGACCAAATCTAACGGTTACTTCACCTGCCATCAATGTGGCCTTTACAGATACACCAGAAAACTCATGCAGATGTGACATACGTGTTCTTCCTGTGGAAAAAGATTTAAATGGCTCCGCAGTTTAAAATGGCATCAGAAAAAATTTATCTATGTGAAATCAAGGCTATGTTCACACCAAAGCTGAATGTGGCCCAAATCTGATTATCCACCTTCATAACCATTTGCAATTTGTTTTTTTTTGTTTTTTTTTTGCTTTTTAGCATTTGCCTATTTTGACTTTTGTGACTTTTTATTTTTTGTCTTGTATATATGAACTCATGGCTGCACCTGACCATCTGCTTTGCTGTAGTTTAGCTGTTGTCAAACTTTTTTTGTCCCAAGTCACACCTTTGTGATTGTGAAATTTTTTTTTTTTTTTTACTTATTAACTTTCAGGATTCGAAAACGTAAAAAGTTGCAATCTAAAAAAGCATAATTAAGCTTAATTGATTTCTGTCTTTCTGAGACAATGTTGCAGTGTAAATGAAACTATAAATAAAAGGACATAAGTCAAATAAATGTTGAACTGTAGTGTTTGATTCATCCTTAGTAAAAGCACAAATATGTTGTCAAGTGGAGTTACAAGACTCATTAAATGTCATTGTGTCATTATTATTAAATCAGTTGGTGTCAGTTGTAAAGTCAAGTTAACTTCTTTACAGCGTATTGTATACGCTTTATACAACAGATTGTCAAAGCAGCTTTACAGTTTAAACAGGAAAGTAATGTCGATGATTCAAGAGGACAATAGTAAACACTCAGTTTTTTAATTTAAGTCCGTTCATTGTTGATTCAGTGATGTCATTGTCCAGCTCAGTTCAGTTCTCTTCAAATAGTGTCTGTGCAATCAAGTCGACAATATTTCCAGAAATAAAGTGTCCCCAACTAAGCAAGCCAAATGGGACAGTGACAAGGAACCAAAACTACATCAGTGACGGAAATGGAGAAAAAAAAAAACCTTGGGAAAAACCAGGGTCAGTTGGGGGGGGCAGTTTCCCTCTGGCCAGATGAAACCAGCATGGTGTGGTCAGGGCTCGAATTGAGGGGGGATGCTGGGGGATGCCATCCCCGTTTGAAAAAATTACAAAAAGCATCCCCTCAAAAACCACCATGCCTCCTAACTATCCCTTTTAGATTAATAATGTTGTGTATTATGTAAAACTTATCATGCAAATCAAATGTTAAAATTCTCTACTTATGATTTTTCAAGAACTAAATAACAGCGATTAACCAATCAGAACTCGGTACTGTAACAAGCTCCACACAAAGCTGAAGCAAGTTTTCGTCATTTTTCGTGCAAAATGGTTCAAGCGCAACTTTTGAAGACAACAGAAGCTATGATTTCTCCTTGATTCGAATTGAAAGACATTCCCCTAACATAAGTATGTGTGACTGTGAGGGACTGAGACAATAGGAGAGCTGGCATTATCGAGTGTGTCACCGACACACCCATACCGGTCAGATGGTCCTCTTGAGGTGGTGGTGTTTGATGAACTGAACAGCTTTTTTTTCCCTCTTGCGGCGAGCCACCACATTGTCTCTGTTCAAATGTTCGATTCGAGTTTTAAGTTGGTTCACAAGGGAAGCATAAGCACTCCCAATTCTCGTGCCATCCTGAAGTACATCTGCAAAGCTTTTGGGGTATTTTCTCACAATCTTCTTGGCCACAACAACGCAATCTGATTTTGTCCAATTAAGATCAGAAAGCCTCGTTTCATCAACAATAATTCGGATCATGTCCCTTCGATCTCTTGGACTGGGACGTTTCTCTGAGGAGATGGCCATTTTTAAACCATGTGACATCTTGTTCGAAGGTACCTGGAACTTCTCAGTTAAAGTGTCGATGTCGATGTTTTGCTGCTGCTACAATTTGGGATGGCTGAATCTGGTAATCTGTATGTGGTATGGTCAGTTGGAAGAGATGGACTGCTTGATATGTCTGTGGATGACGTGCTGGCCAGTGTCTCACAATCTGTGGCACATCTTATCAGTCTTAAAACATTTTCATATCCTATTATATTTTCATATAATTTAAAATATTTTCCTATCCTAAAGCAAATCTGAAAACCATTTTACTTTTCACAATTAAATAAATGTAATTATACAGATAATTATGCTATTATGACCAAATTAACTGAAAGCAAACTACCCCAAACTGCCAAACTAAATTAATAAATCAAGCGTTGCGTTAGTTCTGGCAGGTCACGTTAGTCAAGCTCGCATCAGCTGACTCTCAGCTGATCCCTATCTACTATAGGAATACGCAGGGGATAAATTGGGAATTTATATGGGGGGGGTATATATTAGTGCTGTCAAACGATTAATTGGGATTAATCGCATCCAAAATAAAAGTTTTTGCTTACGTAATATACTGTATGTGTGTGTACTGTGTATATTTATTATGTATATATAAATACACACACATACAGTATATATTTTGAAAATATTTACATGTATATATTTATATTTATATAATTTATATTATATATTAATATATTTAACACAGAAATATAACATTTATCTTAAACATACATACATGCATTTGTGTGTATTTATATATACAGAATAAAAATACACAGTTCACACACATATATTACATAAACTACAACTTTTATTTTGGATGCGATTAATCGTTTGACACCACTAATATATAAATAATACCTTATTGGCCCGAATATAAGACGACCGCGTTTTTTCAGATGTATTTCCAAGAAAAAAAACATCGTCTTATATTCGGGTCAATACAGTAATTATTTTGAAGCAATATTCTTATCAGTTTTCTATCAGCTGTGACATAAATCTGCATGTTTTTTTTATATTTAATCCAAGGGCATTTTTTACCTTTATAGAGGTCATTTCCCCCCTAACCTCGTTAATACTTCATCTTTCATTTCAAATTCTTACATTTAATCTATAAATTCAATTATAATAATGTGATTATTGTTATCTCTACGTTATCAAATTAAATCATTTACACTGAAAAAAAAAATACAATTGCATTGAATAATGTTATGAGATTGTTTTAAATATTTCTTTGAATATACAAACAAGAAATGATGGTGGAAATTATACTTTTAAACTAAATTAAAACGCCAGCAGGTGCCAGTAGTGAGCTTTTAATGAGTGAGTCACTGAGTTGTTCATTCAAGCGATTCGTTCAAACGGCTGATTCATCAGATGTTTACGCATGGGCTAATGAAACTTTGACTCAACCGATTCGTTCAGAACACAGAATCAATCAGCAATGAATTGGCTGGTTTCTGTGAGATGCGCTGTGGTTCCGCCTAAATGTCAGTGACCTAATATTATTGTACTTGCTTATTGAACTGTTTATTGAACTATTAAATAGGCGTAATGGTGAAAATGTTGTGTGATGTTGCCTAACTAACTGTATTTTAAATATAAAAACTTTTCAATTAGATTTTTTACCTCAGCATGCTTACTTGTCTGGCGGTAATGAAGCGTTAATGTCGAGCCCCGGAGTCAATGTGCCGGGGCTCAAACCCCGGACGGCCCCGGCCCAATTTAAACTCTGGGAATACGACACCTATCTAAGTATTCATATATAAGGTCCCTCAGTATTATCAGCAGTTTTTGCATTGCTCAATAGCTAATTTCCCCCCACCATCCCCAGCTCCTCCTCTGTCAGTCAGGATTCAGCCTTCTGGTTATACAATACAATACATCTTTATTGTCAACCATGGTTCAACCATGGTTCAATATCCTTTGAATCAGACTAATTCTAAATGGGTACATAAAATTGTTGAACTTTAACGATGCCTGCAATACATTTATGTTGGTTCTGTTCTGTTTACCCTGGGGGGGTTATCGCTGCTCTCAGGGAGTTCTTGCCCAGAACAGAACCATACCGCCAATCCAAACTGTATGCTAATTGTCAATCATCTTTGACGATAGTGGTCCTGACAGAAATACTATTTAAAAAACACAACATTGGAAATGCACACTACAGAACAATTAACTGCACTATACAACAATCTATATACAATTATGTACATTACCGTCTGTGCTCCAAGCATCCAAAAGCTTGCGTACTTCAACTGGCCTCAGAAGCTCTAGCAGATCCTCCTCTTTCACAAATTTCAAATCAGCTGGGGACTCTACTCCAATATTTGTTAGTTTAGCCAAAACAGACGAGACACTGCCTCCTCCCAAACCTGGTACAACCTCCAGTATTGTCTCTCTTATCTTATCAATTAATGCCATAACTCTATAAAGAATACAACGAACGGTGAAGAATTAGCATCGATAAGTCATGCAGTTTGTACACTGAACAAGGGTAATAATCCCCGGGCGCCACAGCAAAAAAAAAAAAAAAAAGGCTGCCCACTGCTCCGGGTGTGTGTTCACGGTGTGTGTTTGTGCACTTTGGATGGGATAAATGCAGAGCACTAATTCCGAGTATGGGTCACCATACTTGGCCACATGTCACGTCACTCACTCACTCACTTAATCAAGAAGGTCTTCATGTCTTACACAAACAATAGGGGAGCCATGCATTACTGCTTGGACTGAATAAACACCAAAATCAACCTCTTGAACAGCTTTCCATCTCTTCACAACAAAATACACCTGTGAACCAGAACGAATCAATATAAGCTTGAGTTCCCCTACTAGCAATGCATCCTCCTCTTCCAATGACTACATACATTCCTTTTTTGTACTTTGTACCTTTTACAGTCACATCATTAGCTACAACAGTAGTGTTGGGAACAAAATCAAATTAAGAAACTGCATTTTGAATGTTTTTATTGTAGTCACAGCAATGAAACTCAGTTCCCCTGTCAACATTAATTAGAGGAGGAAACAAGTCACCAGCAGATAAGTATGCTTGTAGGAGCTGATGCCTCTCTGTCAGGGTTGCACTCAAGTTTTTAAAGTTGTGCAATTTCCGAGCACACTGTTTAAAATAAGCATGTTTACTTTCGAATCTTAAGGTCCATAAATGGATCAGCGGTCCAAACCTATAGATAAGTTCAGGGTAGTGACAGAGGTAGTGGTGCATTGGCTTCACAGAATGGCCTAGAAAGCTCTCAGCCCTGAAATAAATGCATTCTTCAGAACTTTCAAATATGCCACCTGATCTGAAGAGATTTTAGGTGCACATAACTATTTGTCTGAGGAGTAAAACCAGCTGCCAGGCAACACGTTTGTATTTTGTAACATTTTGTATTCTGTCCCCAACTAGCTAGGAGGTAGTACTCAGAATCAGAATGAGCTTTATTGGCAGGGATGTTTACACATAAGAGGAATTTGTTTTAGTGACAGAAGCTCTACAGTACGACAAGACACAGATAATAAAAAGAATAATATACAAAATAGACAATGCGCAAAATAGCAAAAAACACAATATACAAAATAGACAATTTAGTATGTACAGGCATGTTAGGTGCAAATTTGAAATGTAAATAAGTATGTGTGTTAACCCTCTGGCCCTCTTCGGAAAAAATGTATATTTTGAAATTTTAAAAATCTTAGCTTCATCGGAATGAGATGACACTTGGTGACTTTTGTCACATTAGCAATATGAACACACACAAAAATCATGGACATGATTCGGATATGTTAAAGGGTAAAAAAATAAATAGTCACACTTGACTTCTTCGCAGTCAAAAATGACCGACATAGGAAATTAATGGGAAATACAAAAAAAATTTGAAAACTCAGTGAATCTTTTGGTGGTACAAACTACAAATCAGCCACTGGTCAGAAAAAAAGTGTGCAGCAATCAAGGGGTGACTCTCTAGAACAGGGTTCCTCAAATCTTGCCCTGGAGGGCCAATGCGCTGCAGAGTTTAGCTCCAACCCTGATCAAACTCACTTACCTGTGATTTTCTAATGATCCTGAAGACATTGATTAGCATGCTCAGGTGTGTTTGATTAGGGTTAGAGCTAAACTCTGCAGGAAAGTGGATCTCGTGGGCCAGATTTGAGGATCCCTGCTCTAGAATATCAGGAGTGAAAAATAGACACCAATCAATAAATGGAAAAAATACAAAAGGGGCTCTCTCTCTCTCTCACACACACACAACACACACACAGAAATGAACTGGTAAGACTGCAACAGAGCACATTGTGAAAATATGTGAAATAAAATCAATAAATTAAAAAAAAAACAAAAGGCTCGCTTTCTCTCTCTCTCTCTCTCACACACACACACAAATGAACTGGTAAGACTGCATCAGAGTAAGACAGCTTTTATTGAAATAAAATCAATAAATCATAAATCAAAAAATCCAAAAGATATTCTCATTCTCTCTCTCTTACACACACAAACACACACACTCTCTCCAGGCCAATCACAATATTTGTTTATAAAACAATCACCTTTCCCCCTGCCTGCTGCCATGGCTACTATAAGATCAAATGATCACATATTCTCTCCCAGTAAACACCAGGCCAATCAGAGAATCTGTTTCATAGCACCAAAAACAGTGAAGATCTGGGCACAGTTCATTCTTCACCAAAATGTCAAGAAGATACACTGCTCAAGAGGCCCTGGAACACTTGCTTCAGTCAAGTGAAAATGAAGAAAGTAGTGAACCAGATGACCCTTCTGCTGAAAAAAAAAAAAAAGTTACATTTCAAGGCTTCGGTCAATTTTGTCTGCGAAGGAGGCGAGTGTGACTCCTAAATGAAGAGGGCCAGAGGGTTTAAATAAATAAATTTATAAAAGTGTTGTGTGTTCCACGTTTATTGTCAAGTGTTCATGAGATGGATTGCCTGAGGGAAGAAACTGTTCCTGTGTCTGGCC
>NW_015551137.1:199306-199525 GCF_001515605.1 Sinocyclocheilus anshuiensis | reverse complement strand
GGGAGGGTTGTACCAATGATTCGCTCAGCAGTCCGGACTATCCGACGTAGTCTTCTGAGTTCAGATTTGATAGCTGAGCTGAACCAGACAGTTATTAAAGTGCAGAGGACGGATTAAATGATGGCAGAGTAGAACCGTTTCAGCAGCCCCTGTGGCAGGTTGAACTTCCTCAGCTGGCGAAGGAAGTACAACCTCTGCTGGGCCTTTTTAACAATGGAC
>NW_015551137.1:198635-199053 GCF_001515605.1 Sinocyclocheilus anshuiensis | reverse complement strand
AACCTGAATGACTCCACTGCAGTCACAGTGCTGTCCATGATGGTGAGTGGGGGGAGTGCAGGGGGGTTTCTCCTGAAGTCCATGATCATCTCCACAGTTTTGAGCGTGTTAAGCTCCAAGTTGTTGAGACTGCACCAGACAGCCAGCTGCTCGACCTCCTGTCTGTAAGCAGACTCGTCACCATCCTGAATGAGGCCAATGAGTGTGGTGTCGTCTGCAAACTTTAGGAGATTGACAGAGGGGTCTTTAGATGTGCAGTCATTGGTGTACAGGGTGAAGAGCAGTGGGGAGAGAACACAGCCCTGAGAAGCTCCAGTGCTGATCGTACGATTGCTGGATGAGAATTTTCCCAGCTTTACTAGCTGCTGCCTGTCTGTCAGGAAGCTGGTGATCCACTGACAGACGGAGGTGGGGACGG
>NW_015551137.1:183092-198015 GCF_001515605.1 Sinocyclocheilus anshuiensis | reverse complement strand
CACGGAGAGCTGAGTTAATTTGGGCAGGAGGAGGTTTGGGATGATAGTGTTAAAAGCCGAGCTGAAGTCCACAAACAGGATCCTCACATAAGTCCCTGGTCTGTCCAGATGCTGCAGGATGTAGTGCAATCCCATGTTGACTGCATCATCCACAGACCTGTTTGCTCGCTTGGCAAACTGCAGGGGGTCCAGTAAGGGTCCAGTGATGTCCTTCAGATAAGCCAGCACCAGTTTTTCAAATGACTTCATGACCACAGACATTAGAGCTACAGGTCTGTAGACATTAAGTCCAGTAATTTGTTCTTTCTGAAGACCTGACGCACATCATCTTCACTGATCTGAAGTGCAGGAGTCGGGGAGAAGGGGGTTGCTGGAGGTGTTAATGGTGTTTTTTCAAACCTGTGTTACACCTGGCTCAGAGATGTAACATTAAGGGAGACGACACGCGGAATAACTTCAAGCATAATATTTATTACCAAAAAAAAGTAACCAAAAATAACAATCACAAAGTCAGTATCAGTAATATCAATCAGTATGAAATGCAGGTGAATGGATGCACAAAGTGAAGTATGGTTAGCGCTAGTGAATGGATGCGAAACAAAACATAATCAATAGAACTCATTCAGATCATCTGCCAGTTGTTGATTCTCCACAGTGCTGGGGGATGGTGTCTTCAAACCTGCAGTAGAACTCGTTCAGGTCTTCAGCCAGTTGTTGATTGGCCTCAGTGCTGGGGGATGGGGTCTTGTAGCGGGTGATGTCTTTCAGACCTTTCCACACTGAAGTCGTGTCATTGGAAGAGAACTGGATCCTTAGCTTTTCAGAATAATTCCTCTTTGCCACTGTGATCTCCGTTTCCAGTGTGTATTTGGCCTGTTTATACAAGAATCTGTCCCCATACTTGCGAGCATCTTCTTTGGCCTGATGGAGCTGTCTTTTTGCAGTGAACCATGGTTTGTCATTGTTGTAGGTTAAATGAGTCCTGGTAGGAATGCACAAGTCTTCACAGAAACAGATATAAGAAGTTACAGTCTCTGTGAGCTCGTCCAGATTGGTGGCAGCAGCTTCAAAAACACTCCAATCAGTGAGGTCAAAACAAGCTTTTAAATCCTGCTCTGCTTCATTAGTCCATATTTTTACAGTCCTTAATACAGGTTTAGCTGATTTCAGTTTCTGCCTGTAGGTAGGTATAAGATGAACTAAACAGTGATCAGAGAGCCCCAAAGCTGCTCTGGGTACTGAGCGATATGCATTCTTTATTGTGGTGTAACAATGGTCTAATATACTACTGTCTCTGGTGGAACATGTACCATGCTGTCTATATTTTGGCAGTTCATGGGAAAGATTTGCGTTATTAAAGTCCCCAAGAATGATTATAACAGAGTCCGGATGTTGTTGATCAGTCTCTGTGATCTGATCAGCGAGTTTGTGTAAAGCTGAGCTCACGTGTGCTTGCAGAGGAATGTAAACACTCGAGAATTAATTAACAAAACTTCCGCGGCGAATAGAACGGCTTTCATTTAATGAAAAGTGCTTCCAGATCGGGACAGCACATATTCTTTAACGCCGTTACGTCTGTACACCACATTTCATTGATGTAAAAGCATGTCCCGCTGCCACGCGATTTCCCCGTTGATTCTGCGTCGCAGTCCGCTCTAAACAGCTGAAAGCCCGGCAGATGTAGCACGCTGTCCGGAACGACGTCATTCAGCCAGGTTTCCGTGAAACACAGAGCAGCAGAGTTTGAAAAATCCTTATTTGTCCGGGAGAGAAGAAGGAGTTCGTCCGTTTTGTTGGGTAGAGAGCGGAGATTCGCCAGATGGATACTAGGTAGCGCCATTCAAAATCCACGCTAAGCTTCACGAGCACGCCAGCTTGCTTCCCATGTCTACGTGTCCAGGGCTAATTTCAGGAGGTCTGTCAGCATCATTTCCAATAAATTTAAAATGACTGATGCATCTATTCAGCTCAGCATAAGTAAAATGCTTTTCTTGAATTACCAAATGATTGATCAACATTGCCAAATCATATGACACAACCCCCTCAAAGACATCATGACCAAGACAAGGAGGTAAGCCAGGCTGACAAATGTGGAAGTGTAGTAGCTGATTGAAAATGGAGTCACATTTGATACCACCAACAGAGTTATTGATGCTTTCTCTGTCTTGCAGGCTCTGTAAACTCTTCTGATATAACTTGACAGATCTTGTTGTACCAGTGGACAGTGGGTTTTACTGAAATGCTTCTCTGTTGATGTCACAAAATCGACAGAAATATTGACTCTTACTAAAGTTTTCCACAAAGCCTCCAATGTTGTGAGAGCCCAGATTATCCCCAGCTATTGGATACAGCCCTCCTCTTACAACAGTGCCATCCTTCAGGGTTATACCATGAACTTCCAAGTCCTTAATATCCCTTATCAATGGACTGAGGATTGGTTCCTGTCCAAAATGCTTAAAATCCTGTTCTCTGCACAAAAGCACATGCTGCATATGATCAGTATTTGATCTGCACCATGGCAATATGTCACCTAGGGTTAAATACATTGCAAGAATCTTGTGCTTTTTTCCCTGATCCTATTGGATTTACCTCCTCAAAAGCATATTGAAACAGTATCAAAGCTAAGGATGACATCAATTTGAAACAATTTGTTTACAGAAATAATCTGTCCATCCCAAAATCTTCCAGAATATCACTGGTTGTAACAAGATAGTGTGTTTGCTCATACTGCTGCCTGACAGACTCAATTCAAAAAGGGCAGAAAGCGTTTCTTTTATTGGAATATATTGTGCAAAGGCCTGTTTTCTGGAGTAATTTAAGCCTATGTATAAGGGCAATGGTTCAACATAGTTAAAGCTGTTTTTGAAAATTGTCTTACAGTGCTGGGGTCTCATTTATAAAACTCACCGCAGATTTCATCCTAAAAGTGTACATATGCACAAAAGCTAGATTTTGCGTACGCACAAAAGTTTTCAGATTTATAAAACCATGCCAGAACCTGCGCAAAAATCCCTTTATAAATCCCAGTCAGAGGAAGATTGTGCGTACGTGCATCTCCACCCGGACTCCTCCCCGAAATCACCATATATGGAGCTTACAACGCCTAGTTTTACTATGCATAACCTCATCTGCATATCATTTCCATGCATATTCCCATCCACATGACACCATATTTAACACCATTAAAGGTACAAGACATTAAGGAAATATGAGATACGGACTATAAATGCCATTTGATCTCATTCTTTTCCACTGGCCAAATAGTATTTCAATTGTTTTAAACAATTCAAATCAAATTTAATTTATGCAATTTTGCTGATAAGGTGAACATTGTAGCAAATTAGCTCAAAAGGGAAATGTATATAAATAATTACAGTTAATTATGATTAATTACAATTATTTATATGAGCTGCCAGTAGTAACTGTAGCAGAATTAAATTGCCATCAACCAATCTGTTCGTCCAGCGAACATTCAGTGTAAGTGCATATCAACTCTAGGAAAGAAATATTTCCGTGGCCACAGAAAACACTTTCTTACAGTATTAATGCATTAGAGCATGTAGTAAGGATCAAAATCGTAAAGGGACAATTAATTTGCAAGGCAGAATCAGAAACTCATGTAATTTGTGCACAAGAGTTTTATTAACTAAACACTAACACAAACTAGTCTAACAAACAAACAAACAATCACTCATACAGGGGAAAGGGCAAATGAGACTTGATGGATGAAACCATCAGGAAAACCAGAGAATGAAGCTATGAAAAGAGTCAGTTAACCACCCAAGTAAAACCATCAGCGCCGTTTCAGAACAGGGTCTACAGCTTATACTAAACCTCTGTTTCGTTTAGTTAAATGTACGATACTTGCATTCATTGCCTTGGCCTGGAACGAGCGTACGGATGCAGTCTCGGGTGAAAGTCTTGATGGTTTGGAGGTACGGTGGTGTAGGAGTCGCGATCACCTTATTCCGGGTTTGAAGAGTGATGAACTCCAAAGATGTTCTGACTCAATGGTGATTGGGAGTTTCTTCCCAGTGGAAAGTGAAAAAGAGCTAAGAGAGACATCAGCTGAGATCCTAGGATCTTTGGTGAATGGAAAGTCAAGGCCCGAGGCCTGGCACAGACTTAGGGGGTCCTTAGAGGGGTGCTAGCTCACATCCTCATCTTCTCAGAATCTAACAGAACCGCAGACTGACTGGCTATGTGTTGGAGCCCACTGGGCACGCCCGCACCAGCTCAGGCTCTCCACACGGGCCGCGATCAGAAGGTTTTAGCAGAAGACTTAGCAGAAGAAAACAACAACATGGGCAGAACTGTGCGTGAGCCTTTTTAAGGTCTGAGAAGATTCACGCCTCTCAGGATGGGCTTGTCCAATGAGAAAGGCTGAAATTCCAAGCGGGAGGTTGGAAATACTGGGGAGTTTTATGACCCTTTGTGTGAGAGCATGGTAATTTGCATATGGAACTCGAATCAAAATTACTAAAGATTCTTAGAACACTAATATATTGCCTATGTACCCACATATAATATAAACGCTCATTTAGATCATCAGAAGACAAATTCAAAGAGACCAAACATGGTATCGGTTGTGTTATATTAACTAGTGATCTATCATAACACACACACAAAACAGTATACAATTCAAAAATCACAATATACACGAACAGTAATGGTATACACAATGTCCTGAGGAGATGTGTGTTCATTCACAGAAAGGTTTTCCTATGAATTAATTAGAGAAGAGTCCATTTTGCTGTGCATTATGTGTCTTTACTATGGAAAAGGTAGTGAGAGGGAGAACTCTCAACATGCCATTAGGTCGTAAAGGTTATCTGGTCTAGCAAAGGTGTCATGGATGCCATGGTGACCAGGGGCCTGGTGTCGTTTCTCAGACATCCTGGCACCCAGTATGTTTATTGGGTGAGGGGTCTGTGAATGTTTGTTAATCTAATGAATAACTGATTTGTTAAATCAAATGAAAAATGGTGTGTCTGATTGGTCCAGACGCTACAACATCTTTTAGCTATTTTTAGCCTATATTTATTGCAGTGTAAATAGAATTTTCTGACTTGGCGCATCACTGACAAAGTAGCCTATTTTAAAAAGAAAACATGCAAATGACCATTTTCTTCAAGTTGTATCCTTCAAATACAGTGGTATTTTTCATAATGTTGTGGAGATGCCTTCACACGGCATCAACACCTCTGTGCAGCTGTGGTTGTACAGTAAGTTGTTATCATTGAACCTATTCAAACCAGACAATGGACCGCTCTACCACCGAATCCAGCAGTGTCTGCCATAATATCGAAGTAAGTGCGCATCATTGATCATTGTTCTCACTAAAACATTTTCTCATAATATGAGATCTGCAGTTTAGTTTAAAGATGAATTATTGTGCACCTATAGCACTCCTCGCTGTCATTAAAACATCATGCCACAGGAAAAGTGAAAAGCGCATCCACTAAATATGTCTAAATTCATATAATTTTTTTGTTTAATTGTAATTTCAGTGCTTATCTCCATTAATGAGAGTGGAATATTTAATGTAAATGTGTATATCAAAATGAAAACAGATTTTAAAATCGTTGTTTACTTCATTACTTTTCTCCAGGAAAAAGAGTGCGTACGCATGGTCTAGAACAGGGGTGGGCAAGTTTGCCCTTCCAGGTCACTTTCCTTCAGTGTTTAGCTCCAACTCTAATCAAACACACCTGAACCAGCTAATCATTGTCTTTAAGGGTGTACTCACACTAGGCGTTTTGAACCGTGCTCGAGCGCGTTTGACTAGTGTGAGCGCTCCGTGCCGCACTCGGGCGCGGTTCGTTTAGTTGGCCCTGGCCCGGTTGGAAGAGGTGGGCCAGGGCACGATTCGGTTGGGCTCGGGCGCGGTACGCATGCAGTGTGAGCGCTAAGTTAGATGGGGCCCCCTGATTCCCCGGGGCCCTAAGTGGCTGCTTACCTCGCTTATTGGTTAAGTCCGCCCCTGCGTAAGCGTGCTCCGGCCCAGAATGTTTCGTGCAAGTGTGAGTGCAGGCCAGCGGGGGAGTGGGGAGGGGGGATAATCGCGCTCGGGCTCGGTTCAAGGCGACCGTGTCTAGTGTGAGTACACCCTAAGACTACTAGAAAGCTACAGGCAGGCGAGTTTTATCAGGGTTGGATCAAATCTCTGCGGAAAGTGGCCTGGAAGGGCCAAGTTTGCCCATCACTGGTCTAGAATGTACGTACGGTGCGTACATATTTATGCCAAGTTTATTTTTTATAAATCCCGATATGTGTGTGGAAAATTGCGTGAGCAATTTCTATGTCCATTTTGTGCGTACGCAACGTTTATAAATGAGACCCCTGGTCACTTTAGCATACTTTCGACAACATTACTATTGTCAACGTCAGGGGAGGAGTACTTCAGGCAGTAGCTCGGGCGGTCTGAGGCCCTGTCCACACGAACACAGTTATTTTTAAAACCGCAGCTTTTTCTACGCGGTTTGGCCGTTCGTCCACACGCAAACACAGCACCAGGGGCCTGATGTATACATTTTGCGTACGCACAAAATGGGCATGGAAATGTGCGTACGCAATTTTCCACGCACATATCGGGATTTATAAAAATAAACTAGGCGTAAATATGTGCGCACCGTACGGACACTCTACACCATGCGTACGCACTCTTTTACTGGAGTGAGCGAAATAAAGTCTGTTTTACATTTGACATACACATTTAGATTAAATATGACACTTTCAATAATGCAGTTAAACTGAAATTTCATGAAATTATTATCCAGAAATGACAAAATTTTTATATGAATTTAAACAAATATTTGCAGTGGATGTGCTGCTTTCGAACAATTTTCCTGTGGTATGTGATTTAATGTTTTAATCACAGCGAGGATTGCTTGGCGCATGACAATTCCGCTTTAAATTGTGTTCTAAATAGCAAAACTCATGTTCTGAGAAAATACTTTTGCGTGAATAATGATCACTGATGTGAACTTGATTCGTCTGATGCTTTGGAACATATACGGTAACGACAGACATAAGGATGCACTTGTTGATCAAACATTCCATTGGCTGGTTTGATCAGGTTTGATGACAGTACTCTAAAACCTCTGTTCACAGGTGTCGCGCACAGACAGTAGCCTAATGATAACCCCTTTTGTGCTCTTCCCAATATTGTGACAAACACCATATTTAAAAGATAGAATTTGAAGGAAACTGTAAGATATGCACGTTTTATTTTCAAAATGTTTTTGTTATTGACATGGTGAGTCAGGCAGTTATTTACACTGAAAAAAAATAAGGCCTATCTCCATTCAAATATACATTCTAAAATATATGTTTACTTTATAGGCAGAATTGCATATAATCTGAATAGCAATGTGATGTCTCAAAAAGCATTTATAGTATGTATCTCAATATTTTCCTAACGTATTGTACCCTTAACTGCATTAAACATGGTGTCACATGGATGGAATATGCATGAAAATTATATGCAGATGATGTTATGCATATTAATACTAGGCGTTGTAAGCTCCATATATGGCTATTTCAGGGAGGAGACGGGGTGGAGATTCATGTACGCACAATCTTCTGCTGACTGGGTATTACAAAGGGAATTTTTCGCAGGTTATGGCATACGCATGGATTTATAAATCTGAAAACTTTTGTACGTACGCAAAATCCAGCTTTTGTGCGTACGCACACATTTAGGATGAAATCTACGTAAAGTTTTATACATGAGGCCCCAGATCTGTTTTCAAAAGCCCATTACAGGCCTTAAAAATATCTTCGTTTTGAAGTTACTCAATTAGATTCTTGATGGTACTGCCAGACAGGCCAAGTAGTGTTAATTTCTCATTCAACTTCGCAAATATGTGTGTCTGTCCAATATCACGGATGTCTTGGAATTGTACAACTATGGTCTGCACTACAGATGCAGGTAACTGCAGCTTTGCTTGTAGCTTCAAATAAAATGGTGTCAAATTCTTGAGAAAGAGAGACTCATCCACATTAAGCACCTTACCTGTCTCACATTCCTCTTGCTCATTTTAAACCAAACATGAATCAATAGGTATAATGGTTCACTTGCGCTCCTCACTACTCTATCATCCAAATGCTCAAGTGAGCAATTCTTGTGAGATCTATATATGTGAGACACAAATGAAGACTTTACATTAAATATTTTACTACACCCTCTGAAGGGACAACAAATTTCTCTGCCCTCTTGTAAATGGCTCTTGAAATGAGAAGTCAGGTTTTTTAAGTCTTCACATTCAAACTGACATCCCTCTATTTGACAAACCAGCGATGAGTGTGTTAATTGAAACTGGGCCCTTCTAAGAGATCTCTGATATTCTTTGTGATCTCTATATAAATGAGACTTAAAGGCAGTACATTTCTGTAATAACCGTGAAATGTTTGGTTTGGTGCATTTCGGTGAAGCTTCATGTGCTGGGAAAATGCCAGTATTCCAGTAAACTCACGTTTACATATCTTGCAAATTAACATATCTTGAATCAAATTCTTCAAATCACAACTGATAACACAATTTGCAAGACATTAAGTTTTTACTATATAAATTCTACATAAATTCAATACAAAATATATGGCCACAGAATTTAAAAAAATGAGCACGAGATTACTTTTTCTGCGTTTTGGCCCCCCAAAAAAGTGCATCCATGCATTTAAAATGTTTGCTGTCAATGGCTATAAATTAGCAAATACCACAGGCAGACGATGACAAACTCCAGGGCAAGGTTAAAAGACTAATGTTAGAGTAATCTATGCACATCATAAACCAGATATGGGTGTTATGACTAAATAATTTTAATATGACTGAATTTGTATTTAACATGATCACAATTTAATTAAAACATTGCAAGTTATTGATTCTAACACTTTAATTTCCACGGCTATTCAAAAAGTGACTACATTAGGCCAATACAGAAAGCTAATCAAGAACATTGACATTATTAAAGAGCGTTACTGACTACCACTTAGCGTGAGTTACAATCGATGAAGCTGTCTATGACTGAATCTGTTACATTGTATGGATAGCTGCACTTTGCTGTTAATAACAATTAGCGAGCATGCACAATGAACAAAACTATGACGTTTCAGAGATGACTAATTTCATTTAGGCTTTATTTGCTAACTCATTGTATTTTGGATAATTATGTTGCACGAGTTACACACAAAAAAAGTACGTTTGTTTTCAGTTTTGAATTTACAAAAATATCAAGAAAACATCTTGGTTACGTATGTAACCTTGGTTCCCTGAATAGGGAACGAGATGCTGCAGTGACGTCATCGCTTTGGGAACACCTTCGGTGTGACGAATGTCTGAAGCCCTTATATCATCACGCCAATTCATTGGCCAAATAGCGCTTAGCACCGCCCCCAATGCGCACGTAGGTGAGCTATATGAGCTAAAGGCGAAGTCAAGCCACGCACCTCATAGGCCAAAAAGATAGCCTCCACTATCCAGTGTGACATCCGCTGTTTAGTGACAGCAGAACCTCGCTCTTACCACCAAAACACACAAACAACTGGTCAGATCCACGCCACTGAGCCGTGCAGTCGACATAGATCCTAAGTGCCCTTACTGGGCAGAGACTCAGGCTAACTGGCCCCGCATCAGCTGGGAAAAAAGCCTCTAAGACCACTTGCTGAAAGCGAAACGGAGTCGAAGCGACCTTAGTAACATAATCAGGCCTAGGTCGCAAAAAGACTTTAACCAGCCCTGGGGCAAAGTCCATATACAAAGGACTGATGGAGAGAGCCTGCAGATCCCCTACCCTCTTAAGGGAGGATAAAGCCACCAAAAGAACCGTCTTGAGGGTCAAGAGCTTCTCTGACACAGACTCCAACGGTTCAAAAGGATGGCCTGTCAGGCCCTCCAAAACAATCGATAAGTCCCAAGAAGGAACTCGTGCTGGGCGGAAAGGCCTAAGCCGTCTCGATCCCTGCATAAAATGAGAGACCAGCGGGTGGCGACCAACTGAAACACCTCCCACGAGTGCATGCCCCGCCGATATGGCCGCCACGTACACCTTAATCCAGAATGCGCTGTCTACACCAAGAGGCAAAAAGTCTCCACTTGAAAGCATATAAGCGTCTCGTGGAGGGAACCCTAGAATTTATAATAGTGTCGTAATCTCGGCCGAGAGACCGGAACACATTAGTGTACTCCGCCCCGAGCTTGTGTCAACAGATCGTGTCTGAGGGGAACCTCCCATGGAGGGCCCGCTAGCAGACTGACCAGGTCTGAGAACCACGACTGAGTGGGCCACCGCGGGGCCACCAGCAACAGGTGCTCCACTCTTTCTGATCGTATTCTGAATAGGACTGCTGGGAGCAACCGGATTGGGGGAAAGGCATAAAGACTGGTCCTGGGCCATTTGTGGGCCAGAGCATCCAGACCTAGAGGCGACGGGGGAGACAGGGAAAACCAAAGCGGGCAGTGCGTAGTCATGTTTGAAGCGAACAAGTCTACTTCCGCTCGGCCGAACCTCTGCCATATAAGATCCACCACTTGGGGGTGTAATCTCCATTCCCCATCCTGCAGACTCTGTCTCGAGAGCAGGTCCGCTCCTGAGTTCAAGCGACCTGGGATATGGACTGCTCTGATCGACAGGAGCTTTGTCTGAGCCCAAAGAAGAACACGCCTCGTCAGTCTGCACAGGGGGCTCCTTGACAATTGAGGTACGAAACAACTGTCGTATTGTCCGTCCTGACTAACACGTGACAACCCCTCAACTGGGGTAAAAACGGTTTGAGAGCCAGGAAGACTGCTAGCATTCTCCAAACGATTTATGTGCCAGCTCCACTTTCGCTCAGCCAAACCTCTGCCATATAAGATCCACCACCTGGGGGTGCAATCTCCATTCCCCATTCTGTAGACTCTGTCTCGAGAGCAGATCCGCTCCTGAGTTCAGGCGACCTGGGATATGGACTGCTCTGATCGACAGGAACTTTGTCTGAGCCCAGAGAAGAATACGCCTCGCCAGCCTGCACAGGGGGCGAGAACGTAATCCCCCTTGACGATTGAGGTACGACACAACTGCCATGTTGTCTGTCCTGACTAACACATGATAACCCCTCAGCTGGGGTAAGAACTGTTCGAGAGCCAGGAGAACCGCAAGCATCTCCAAACGGTTTATGTGCCAGTCTCGATGTACCTCTGTCCAGACTCCACCGACTGGACGTCCTTGATGGACCGCTCCCCAGCCCGTAAGGGACGCGTCCGTAGTGATCGTCTTGCGGCGACACAACGTCCCCATCTGGACTCCTTCTTGAAGGAACTGGGGTCTCATCCACGGGCTTAGAGCATGAAAGCCCTTGCGTGTCACCGTAATACTGCGAAGCGGATGAAAGTCGTGCCCGCATCGTGCAAGAGTCCAAGTCCACCCCCAAAAAGGTTGTTTGCTGACATGGCAGCAGGACACTCTTTTGTAGGTTCGTCCGTAACCCTAGCTCCTCAGATGAGCGAGTACCTGATCTCTATGTGTCAGTGCCTGATCCTGAGATTGAGCTAATATTAGCCAATTGTCCAGGTAGTTCAGAATTCTGACGCCCTGGAGCCGCAACGGGGCCAGAGCTGCGTCCATACATTTTGTAAACGTTCGAGGAGCCAAAGCTAGTCCGAACGGAAGAACACAATATTGGTAAGCTTTGCCTTCAAAAGCAAACCTGAGGAACTTCCTGTGTCTCTTGACGATCTGGATGTGAAAGTATGCATCCTTTAGATCGATGGTTACAAATCAATCTTTGGATTGGATCTGAGACAGAATGGACTTTACTGTCAGCATCTTGAACTTGCTCACTCTGAGCACAAGATTTAGACCACGCATGTCCAAAATCGGACGTAAACCACCATCTTTTTTGGGCACAACAAAATACCGGCTGTAGAAGCCTGACTCCATCTGAGTGGGGAGTATCTCCTCTATAGCCCCTTTCTCTAGGAGTGACACGATCTCCTGACTTAAAATCGAGGCCTCCCCAGGACGTACCGTCGTAGGAAGAACCCCGCTGAAAGGGGGTGGCCCTTTCCGAAATTGGATGGTGTAACCGTGTCGAACGGTGCGTAGTACCCATTGTGAGACGTCGGGCAGGCGTCTCCATGCGGCCCAATAGTCTGCCTGGGGCTTTAGTCGTTCTACGGTTGGAACGTTCACCTGATTTTCCTGTATAGGGTCCCAAAGCACCTGAGTGGCAAGAAAATCTACAACAGGAAGATGTCCAAATGTCCTGTCGGGCCTGCCCACCACCCCAAGAGTGGGAGCTTTGAAGGCCGTCATAAACGGGCCATGCTCGCATGACCCTTGGACTTTCTCTCGAACTGGAATGCGGGGATCTGAGGGGGTGCTCGTCATAAGGTCTCGACCTAATACTGCCTGAGGCGCAGTATGCGGCGGGACCGTCAAGATCTGAGCCGGGAGGCCACAACGAGAGAGGCGAATAAGCTTGTGCGGTTTGTCCACCCTCTCTAAAGGAGGGCCTGGCCTCCAAAGACGAGCAGAGGAATCAGGAACTGCTATTAGGTGCCTGAGAACGAGAGGCCTTGGGCGTCGAACTCAGGTCTATCTGCTTGCGTTGCCATGGGTGAGCAGGTGGGCGAGACCTAGGACCCCAGTCCTTATGAGGGGGTAACTTAGGCGACGGCTCATGCCGCTGGACCTCGCGAGGGCTGCGTACCCTGCGCAGGATGAGCTGACAAAACGCGGCGGACTGCTGTTTCGCTGCTCGAAACTTCTCCACGACCGTCGTGACCGAATCCCCGAACAGACCGTCACTAGAAATGGGGGGCGTTCAAAAGAAAAGTCCTGTCCTTTTCCTTAATGTCAGTGAGAGTGAGCCAAAGGTTGCGCTCAACTGACACTAAACCTGCCATGGACCTGCTCGCCTGAGCTCTTTAACAGCCTCTGGGGTCAGGCCCTCTCCCTCGTCCAGCTCCTTCAGCACATCTGCTTGATAAGCCTGGAGTACACCCATAGAATGGAGTGTAGCCGCGGCCTGTCCAGCGGCCATGTAAGATTTTCCGACTAAAGCGGACGTAATCTTACACGGCTTGGACGGCAACAGGGGGCGTGACTTCCAAGACAGAGCAGAGTTCGGCGCGAGATGTGCCGCGAGAGTCTCTTCTACGGCCGGCATCGCGCATAGCCGTGTTCCGCCATTTTAGAAACCGTGGCGAAATCAGCGGCAGCGGGATTAGTAATACTCGCCGAAAAAGTTGTTTTTTTGTGGTGGAGGTCTTGGAAGAAAGGGAGAGACCTACGGGGCTGAGACGGAGTGCGGCTAGACAAAAATCGGTCATCCAGTTTCGACTGGGCCTGATTTTTCTCTGGCTCGCTATCCCACTCTAACCCCAGCTTATCCACAGCGCGCGTTACAACGTCTAACAATTCACTGTAAGACGAGGAGGTGCGTTTCTCCTGTCCACTCGGAGGGAGAGAACTGCACACTTCACCCAATAAATCCTCCGAATCGGAGGCCGCTGTGGACAGCACGTCTTCGTCATACGGTATACAACCGAAAGACATCGCATCACGAGCTTCCGGGGTAGGCCGCAAATCATCGTTGACAAAGACAACGGGATCACCGTAGTTGCACATGGGCTGGAGAGAGCGAGAGAAAAGGAGAAAACTCTGTTGACTCACCCTCTAAGAGCCTCGGTTCGCATGCGTCACCCCAAGCGTCCGTCTCGTGCGGCGCCTCAGCAACCGCAGAAATGGGATAGCGGGCGTTAGACGCGAGGCCTACTTTATTCGAGAAGGCCGCGAGCCTCGAGCGCAATACTTTTAGCCACAGGCTATCACAGTATCGACAATCAGAAAGGCCGCTAAGCGCCGCTTGAGCGTGTTGTAGGCCCAAACATTGCACGCACCTGTCATGAGTGTCTCCTCCTGCGATAAACCTGTCACACGGCTCGATGCATCTCCTGTAGCTCATCGTGTCCACTGAAGAGGAGTAAACTGCTCTTTTGAAGGAAAATAGCTAAGAACACGACAAAAAACCGCTTTCCTACGGGCAACAGATGATTCGCTTCCTGAAGGAAATGAAATCTGATGAAATAGCGTGCAGCACGCTGATATAGCTCACCTACGTGCGCCTTGGGGGCGGTGTTAAGCGCTATTTGGCCAATGAATTGGCGTGATGGTATAAGGGCTTCAGACATTCGTCACACCGAAGGTGTTCCCAAAGCGATAACGTCATCGTAGCATCGAAGTGAGCCTATGAGAGGGAACAAGAATTTAACAAGGTTTTCAGGTGGGTCTAACAGTATTCAGGTATAGGAACACTACAGAAATTAAATCTAATAATTAACTGCATAAATTAAATACAGATTAATCCTTAAAGCCAAATCCTCCAGTTAAAGGATTCTAAGACTGAGGTCTTAATTTTTGGCTTCCCTGCTTCTACAGAGGTTGTGGCCAGTAAACTGGGACCTCTATCTGGTAATCTTCATTCACATGTCAGAAACTTAGGCGTTACTTTTGACTCTGCTTTGATGAACAGATCAATACTGTGGTTTGAAGTTGTTTTTATCAGGGGTGGACACATACACAGGGTTATTTGGCAAACAAAAAAAAGAACATTATTTGAAAATGACTTTCCTTGAAACTAACTAGTAACATATCGCCCCTTGCCATTAGTCCTTGACAGGCTCAGACTACAGATTATGGTGGGCTATTTGAAACTGCAATACCAAGAAAGTTTACTCATTACAATATGGTGCAAACACGTGTAACATTTAGGATGCTTTTGATATCAAGTTTTGCTGGTTTGCTTGGTCCTTGACAGGGTACAAGATGACCTACAATTTAAAACATGAAATTTCTGAAATTGTTTTGTTCAAAAGAAATAATGGTAAATTAAATACTAGGAAATGAATATAAAATATGAAAAAGACAGTTTACTACAGAAA
>NW_015551137.1:153529-182337 GCF_001515605.1 Sinocyclocheilus anshuiensis | reverse complement strand
CTGTGGTAACTTTAACATTTGAAAGGATACTATGGCAAAGTTATCCTTATTCAAACTGATTTTTTTTTTTCATGAAAATATGATTGACCTGAAGAATGAAAGCTATATCATACACTTGGAAAATTATGAGCTATATCACCGCTTATCGACACTAGGGGTGTGACAAACTTAGCTCACGAGATGAGACAAAATGCATATACTTGGTTCAATAGAACGAGACAATGTTTTAATACTTTAAGAAATGTTCAAATGACAAAATATTTGTCTTTTAATCACAAAAAGTAAAACAATGCACTTGTATTTTGAAATGTTTTAACTAATCTAGGGCTTAACTAATGATTATTTTGCTAATCAAGTAATCTACTGATTATTTTGACAAGTGAGTAATCTGATGTTTTTTAGTAATACAAATAGAACTAAGTGGAAAACAGGCTTTAATATGACTATATTTATATATAAAGTAACGATGAGGCAATAATAATTGGCCTCAAATAAAGTATCAAGACCAAGTACATGGTTTTATTGAACAACACTGTTAAATACACAATTTGATATGCCTATATTTATAACAAATACTGGCAGAGGGCGCCAACGGCCTGGTGAGGTTTCATGTATTTCAATTACGTTTAAATCCATTTAATTTTAATATTTGGCCACATGCAAATTCAGAAACTTTTATTTTGAAATCGCGACGTACAAAAAATATTTAGAAATATGTTGGTGTATTCTCCTGTGTTGGCATAGGTTTAAATGATTTACGTTACAAATCAAGTGAGTTTTCCCAGATGAATGTTAAGCAACCCAAACTCACCGCATATGCAGAAGAGTTTTGCCCCTTTCACACATACAGTCTTTACTGGTAAATTACCAGTATTTGTCTGTATTTAGTGTCCGGGCCCGAGCCAGAACCAGCCCGCCGGCCGTTCCGAATTTCGCGGGCCGCCGTTCGCTCAAGCCCGCCGGCCGCGGCTCACTCAAGTCACTTTAGCTCAAACTCAAGGTGACCACGCCTTTCACCCCGAACCTAAAGGGGAATCGAAGGAGGAGAAGGCGGTCGGCTCCAGCCCCAGAGCTCACTCCAGTGTCGGCTCCAGCCCCTGAGTTCGCTCCAGTGCCAGCTCCTCGAAAGCGCCTTGCTGTGACTGCTCCTCCAGAGCACCCTCCAGTGCCAGCTCCTCGTAATCGCTTCCCAGTCCCCAAATCCAGCCCAGAGTGCGCTCCTGTTCCCGAGTTTAGCCCACGGAGGGCTCCAGTTCCCGAGTTTAGCCCAGAGAAGGCTCCAGTCCCCGAGTGTAGTACAGAAAGGGCTCCAGTTCCCATGTCGAGCCCAAGGAGGGCTCCAGTCCCCATGTCGAGCCCAAGGATGGCTCCAGTCCCCAAGTCAAGCCCAGGGAGGGCCACTGTTCCCGAGTTAGGCCTACGGAGGGCCTCTAAAGACGATATTCTCCCCAAGTAGTGGCCGGGTCGAGTGGCGAGGCCGTCCAGCCATGGCCTTCTGAGTTCCCTGCTCCGCCGTGGCCTCCTGAACTGTCTGATCCGCCATGGCCTCCTGAACTGTATGCTCCGCCATGGCCTCCTGAACTGCCTGTTCCCCATGACATCCTAGTCTTCCTGCTCCGCCATGGCTTCCTAGTCTGCCTGCTCCGCCATGGCGCCCTGAACTGCCTGCTCCGCCATGGCGCCTCGAGCTCCCTGCTCCGCCATGGCCCCTGAGCTCCCTGTGCCGCCATGAAACCCTGGACTGCCTGATCCACCCTGGAGGTATTCCCCGTGTCCCAGTTCTGCACCAGCCTCCAGGGCACCCAACCCCCCTCCCTGGTGGAATTGTTATTTCCCTTGTTCCCAGGTGTGTCCCATTAGTTTCAGTGTATTTAAAGTGTTTTTTGCCCCTCGTTTCCCGTCCGAATACATAAATCGCATGAGAGGGATTTATCTTCATTGTTAGACACTTATTTTCATATAGTGCTATTTTATTTAATATAAAATTTTAATTAACATAATTTCCCCATGACTTGTTGGACAATTTCAAGACAAACTTTGACAACAAGACAAACTTTGCTGTCACCTGTTCAAAACTGCTGAAAATTATACCATTTCAAGTTGAGTGATATTTAATCTCCCTTACTGCAATACTCAACTGTTTTTTTTTTTTAAGATATTTTGAGATAAAAACAAATCTGTGGTTCTTTTATGTGTCACACCCTAGGACATTACGTCACACTAAAGAACGGAAATGGTAGTTATTAAATTATTTCTATTTAATTTTGAACATGTCAAAGGAGAAAGAAAGTCTCATTTTGATACAAACAATATCAACATGTTTTTTAAACAATACAAAAAAGATTTATCTTCATTGTTAGACACTTATTTTCATATAGTGCTATTTTATTTAATATAAAATTTTAATTAACATAATTTCCCCATGACTTGTTGGACAATTTCAAGACAAACTTTGACAACAAGACAAACTTTGCTGTCATCCGTTCAAACCTGCTGAAAATGATAAAATTTTAAGATGAGTGATATTTATATCCCCCCATTACAATACTCAACTGGTTTTTTTTTTTTAAGATATTTTGAGATAAAAACAAATCTGTGGTTCTTTTATGTGTCACACCCTAGGACATTACGTCACACTAAAGAACGGAAATGGTAGTTATTAAATTATTTCTATTTAATTTTGAACATGTCAAAGGAGAAAGAAAGTCTCATTTTGATACAAACAATATCAACATGTTTTTTAAACAATACAAAAAATAAATTACTAATAATTTACAGACTGGGAAAAGAATGTCCCAAGCTTGTTTATCCACTGAAGTGCGTTCCGCACTACAGGGGAGGCCAGGACCATGCACAGACCTTTTGAGAGGTCCATGTGACATCAGTGGTTCAACTGTAATTTTATGAAGCTACGAGAATACGTCTTGTGCATAAAGAATGCATGCGTGTGCATTCCTCTGCTCGTAAACTGCTGCTGCTGCCGTAGAACACGTATGTGCTGTGGGTTGTTTACGAGCAGAAGAATGCACACGCATGTGTCATGGTACTCTCGTGAATGACAGCGGAGAATGACCCGGAAAAGAAGAAATCGTTGAATAAATTTGTTATTTTTGTTTTCTTTGTGCACTTCATAAAATTAAGGTTGAACCACTGATGTCACACAGACTATTTTAACAATGTCCTTACTACGTTTCTGTGCCTTGACCGTGGTAATTACATTGCTGTCTATGCAGGGTCAGAAAGCTCTCGGATTTCATCAAAAATATCTTAATTTGTGTTCCGAAGATGAACAAAGGTATTACGGGTTTGGAACAACATGAGGGTGAGTAATTAATGACAGAATTCTAATTTTTATTCTAACTAACCCATTAAACAGACATTTCAAAACAGTTAAGTAATTGGAGATCTGAGAATGTTAGGTAAGCGAAACTACTTGGATAATTTTGAAAAGTGCATTGAGATTGCCTCTTGCTTGGGTGGCTTCATCTGTTGTGAGATGTTTTGAGGGATTGGCTGTGTTTCCAAATGAGAGGAGAGATCCTTGTAAATAACAATACTGTCCTTGCGCCTCTCAAAAACACGATGAACCAGATCATCCCTGAAATTTTGTGTTGTGGGTTCAAACAGCTTTCTAGCTACCCACTTTTTGGAGTGTTTGGGGAACACCACAATGTACAGAGGCGTACCTACCATAAAAAGATGTTATAGAGTGTTATACACAGTATTAAATTGAGTTATACACACAATTTTTGTTTTTTGACTACTTACCAGTGCTGGTTACAGCCTGTTGTCGCTGAACATTTTCATTGTGGTCAAGTACTGCCAGCTGAGTACGAGCAAGCATAGAGGGGTAGTGAAAGTGGACGCTTTTGGGACAGTACATTAGCAATACTGAATTGAACAAAAAATTATATATTCATTCATTGTAGTGTTCAGCACTGAGTACATGCTATGTATAATAATAGGCATTATTGTAGTATAAACTTACCAGTATGCTTGAAGAGGGCCATTTGCCTAAGTTCCTTCAGGAGATTCTTGTCCAAGACAAGGGTTTGTAATGTACTGAAGGCTCGGGAATCTTTTTCAAGCCATTTCTTTCTTCTCTGCTGGTTTGAACTGAGCTCACTATGCAGACATCTTTGTTGCTCTCCATCCTCAGTCCATGTATAAACCCCACAAATGTGATGGAGAAGTGACTTCCACCTTATGATCAACTCCTGGAAAAAAATTAATTGATGTAACTTTGCTATGATTAGAAACATTAGAATCATAGGTACTGGAATAGAATCACACAGCTTACATCAGGGTCACCTCCACAAGTCGCACAGCAAAACCACAAGTGGTTGCAAATACTCTTAATCCATGGCTGTAGTTCTCTGTTGTCTCTGTATCTTGATATGAATAGCAATTTCTTGAGCATTCCTATGAAAAGAACAGGACAACTTTCATCATCAAACCTTCATGGTCAACAACACAACATAGTCAATCTTTCATTTTGTGTACTATAAGTTTTATGTTTATTAAAAAGGTGCAAGTATTTATTGCAATATTGACTGAATCAAGACAGTACATGTGATGCATGAGGATTTGTGGTTCAAAACATTACATACCCATTACCACGTGCCAGACATCAAATTCGTGGTGAATGTCTGGATAATCAAATCTCATAATCGTCTGTATGGATGGGGATCTATCAGTGGTCACCACATTTATTTTAATGCCTTCATCCTGAATTCTGTTTACTGCTCTCTTGAAACCAATTGGCTCCATTGAAACGGAGCTAGATGTTTCTGTAACCTATAAAACAGACCAAAAAAATGAGACATAAATATATTACAAAGACTGCAGAATAACCAGTGTTGGGCAAGTTACTCTGAAAATGTAATCAAATTACTGATTACTGATTACTCCTTTTAAAAGTAATCACGTTACTGTTCTGATTACTTTATTTCAAAAGTAATTAGTAATTAGTTACATGACTAGTTGCGTTACTTTTTTCTCCATGAAATTTATGAAATCCCAGCATGCACACTCCCGATAAATATTCGTTATTAAAGCATCAACGTTCACAAAACACTGTTATTTTTAACTAAAGCAAGCGGCTGCTGCGTGCATAGTTTGGCATGTCAGAATACCAGCAAAGAGCGGTGCATTTATAATCTCTAAAAGACATCTCAGTTCATCGCAATCTCACAAATCTCTGTTATAACACAATGAATATATGCATAATGAATCTTTCATAATGTCTACAATTCGTGTGTTATAATGAGAGGATGTGTGAGGACGCAAATTTCAGCACTGCATTGCTCAACGCTGCAAACACGTGTTATAGCCTAAATAGAAACTCTGCATACGCTTGCACCTGTTAATCGTTTATATTTTATATTAGTTCATGTTGCTTTTGTGCAATAGATGAATAACAATTAATTTGTTTTAGATATTTTATGTTTAGATATTTCTATTTTGCGGGAGTCCCGTGAATCATTTTATTCTCCCGCATCCCCCACTCACGAGTGTCTAGTAATGTGGTCTTGGATGCCCGAAATAGGTGTTGCAAATATGGTGGCCGAGTGAACAGACTTTCCTTGAAAGGGACTTTGGCAGAGCTGACTGCATTCTGTCAGCAATGTAACGCGGCAGTAACGTATAGAGACCTCGGCTTGTAACTATACTCTAATTACTATTTTTAAAATTATAACGCGTTAAATTACTCCGTTACTAAAAAAGTAATCAAATTACAGTAATGCGTTACTAAGTAATGCGTTACTGCCCAACACTGTGAATAACACATCACTGTTGTGAACTGTTTGTCTTAGGAACTGCAGAAATAACAATTTATAACTCTACACACAGATAAGTTGTACTTCAGTATCAATAACATGTAGAAAAATGTATACAATACATACAATGTTGTGAGTAATTGTACTGTTTACATTTTTTCCTTTATAAAGTTGTAATCATTTATTTTAACCATAACAATATGACACTATGGTCGTGAACATTTACTTGCACCAACTCAAAGTGGACAATTTGTCCGTCATATCATTCATCAGACTGAATGTATTATACTTGGCTAAAAATCCAGGACAGCATGCAGAAAGAGGAGAAAACAAATAAAACATTACAGTGACAGTAGACAAAGTTAACCAATTTTATACATAAACCCAGTATTTAAATAACTAATTACCTGTCTGATCTCCCATCCCCTGATAAATGTATTTCCTTCTGTTGTGTGCTTTCTACCTGCAAATCTTCTAGCAAGGTAGTCTGTTGTTCTTTATATGCAGCATCAATGGCTGGGATCATGTACGATGACTGGATAGCATAGAAAGTCGTTTTCTTTGGAAACCGAAGGTTTACCACGGCAGCCCAATCGGAGATGTCTGTATAGGTTGACCCAGTGAACACAGTACTTGCTGACACGAGAAGGTTGTTGGATGGCATTCCTCGCAAATCAGCACAAGAGTTCCACTGCCCGTTATGTCTTTGTTCACATTCCCAGTGAATGCTGATGAGGCTCCCAGAAGTCTTTTTCTGTGATCAATGCACCACATTCTTGACATCTAATAGATAGGTTCATCAGTGACTACATTTACATGGACATCAGTAATCTAATTATTTACCTTATTCTGAATAAGACAATATTATGATTAAGGTGTTTACATGAGTTGCTTTTAGAATATTCCTTTCATGTTCCCATTTTACATGTTATAGTACATAGATCGATTAATGGCACGTCATTACGTCACCATGTGACGCAATCCGACATCCCCTCCAGAATTTCACGTTTAAAGAGAAGGAGTGCAGACAGTGTAATAGAAAGGGACACATACAGAAAATGTGTAAAACACAACCAAATGAGAAGAAGAGAAGGACGTTTGCAAAAAGAAATTAACAAATCCAACTGGATGAACCTGACTAAGACAACTAAGACGTATGTCAGGCTTTTCATACACTGAGCTGCATTCTCTTAAAGAGAAAGATCGCAAAATTATCTGGGTGACTCCTATTATTGAAGGAGTAAAATTGAAGATGGAACTTGACACAGGATCAGCGCTGTCATAATTTCATACAAGGATTACAAAGGCCATTTTGACAAACTGAAATTGAGGCACACTTCCATAATGCTTAAGACCTACACAGGTGAGAAAACTGCTCCAATGGGAAAACTTAAGGTCACAGTAAAATGTGAAAACAAAAAGTGCACTCTGGACCTTTATGTTCTGAAAAAGGGTGGAGAACCCTTATTTGGACCTGAATGGCTTAGAAGCATTCGGCTCAATTGGCAGTCCATAAAAGCCATGCAAGTTACCCCCAAGGTAACCATGTGCTCTGTTCAAGACAAATTAGAGCATGTGCTAGAGCAATCTGCACAAGTCTTCCAAGATGGCATTGGAACATTGAAGCACATAAAGGCAAGGCTTACTATTGAGAGTGATTTGCAGTGCCATATTCGGTATGCCCAAAAGTGGAGACTGAGCTAAAGAGACTAGAAGACCAAGGAATCCTGTCTAAAGTAAGCTGGACTGGGCCACACCTATAGTTCCAATTGTCAAGAAAAGTGGTGAGGTACGAATTTGTGGTGACTTCAAGGTCACAATTAACCCAGTCTTGCAGGTGGACCAGTACCCATTGCCTCAAATTGAGGGCATCTTTGCGTCACTATCAGGTGGACAGCGTTTTTCAAAAATCGATCTGGCCCAGGTGTATTTACAAATTGAGGTAGAAGAATCTTAAAAAAATTACCTGACAATAAATACGCATAAGGGTCTCTTCCGCTACAACAGACTCATTTTTGGGGTGTCATCAGCACCAGCGCTGTGGCAAAGAGCCATAGATCAAGTTCTGCAAGGGATTCCAGGCACACAGTGCTATTTAAATGATATTATAGTCACTGGCCATGACGATGATGCCCACCTATCAAACTTGAATGCTGTTCTTGAAAGACTTGCGGAGTATGGACTGAGAGCGAACAAAAGCAAATGCGAATTTTTCAAAGACTCAGTTGAGTACTGTGGACACCAAATTGACAAGGATGGCCTTTTCTCAAATCTCCAGATAAAATCAATGCTGTTTTGAGGGCACCAAGACCAGAAAATGTGAACTAACTTCGTTTATTTCTTGGACTTGAGAATTATTATCATAAATTCTTGCCAAATCTGTCCACAGTGCTACATCGTTGCTACAACGGGAAAACAAATGGATGTAGTCCAAAGAGTGTGACACGGCTTTCAAAGCAGCTAAACAATTGATTACTTCAGAGACTGTGTTAACACACTATGACCCTAGTCTTCCCTTGCATCTTGCGTGCGATGCGTCGCCATACGAAATAGGCGCTGTATTGTCTCACAAAATGACTGATGGATCTGAGAGACCGATCGCATTTGCATCTAGGTCCTTGACTGCTGCAGAACGCTACTATGCCCAGATCAATTGAGAGGCTTTAAGCTTGATATGGGGAGTGAAGAAGTTTAATCAGTACCTCTACGGGAAACACTTCACTCTGATTACTGATCATCAGTCTTTAGTGGCTATTTTCAGCCCTAGTAAAAGTGTTCCCGGTGATGGCAGCAGCACGACTACAGCGTTGGACGTTATTCCTTGGTGGTCATGACTATTCAATCGAGTTCAAAGGCACAAAGTACCATGGCAATGCAGATGGATTGTCGTGCCTTCCTCAAGAGAAACCAGAGGAGGTCAGGGATGACACGGATATGTTTCACATCACTCAAATGGAACCCCTGCCTGTCACGAGTGCTTAAATTCAACGGGAGACAAATCGAGATCCTGTATTGGCCAAGGTGTTTGATCTGACCGTGAAAGGATGGCCAGCTAAAGGTGATCCACAGCTTCCTGACTACTCAAACCGCCGTGAACAGCTTTCTGTAACACAAGGATGTGTCATGTGGGGTACCCGAGTGATCGTGCCACCCAAGCTACGTGCCAGGGTACTTTCTGCCCTACATGAAGGACATTTAGGTGTCGTTAAAATGAAAAGCCTGGCTAGAAGCTATGGTCTGGACTAGACCACCAAATTGAAGATCTAGCTAAAACATGTTCTGGGTGTCAACAGATTCAACGACAGCCACAAGTAGCACCTTTGTATGTGTGGGAATTTCCCACCAGTTCCTGACAGCGAGCCCACATTGACTATGCGGGAACTTTCCTTGACAAAATGTTCCTGGTATTAGTGGACGCATATTCAAAATGGCCAGAGGTATTTCTTGTCAAAAACACTACGTCCACAAAGACTGTTGAACTGCTTCGCACATTGTTCTCCTGCACTGGCCTACCAGAGCATTTGGTCACCGATAATGGTACACAGTTTACCTCAAAGGAATTCCAGTCATTTGTTAAGGGTAATGGAATTAAGCACACTACATCTGCTCTTTACCACCCTGCAACGGATGGCCTGGCTGAACGCTTTATTCGGTCCCTGAAACAGTCTCTGAAAGCCATGGGAGGGGAGAGAGTAAAGGTTATTGCACACTGAGTCCGAAAATTTCGTCTGAAATCACGTTTACACAGTGTCTCCGAAATATCCGTCCGTCGTAAAAAAAATTCGGATCGGGTTAGATTTTTTCAGTTTTTCGCATCCGTAGCAAGCATTTTGAGAGGTGTTTTGACAGTTCAGAGCCACCGTACAAGCGAACGCCAAAATCCAGAATGGCGATTGTCAAGTTCATCCACATTGTCTCGCAGCACAAAGCACTGTATATAGATCCTTGCACACTGAGTTCACAGAAATTGGTGGTCTTCTTTTTAATATGTGGCTCTAGTATCGCTAGCAAAAGCATCAAACTGAGCCACTGACATCCTGAAGTAAACTTTGAATCGCCCGTGTAATCCCGCAGCTCCTTAATAAGGAGGGGGAACTCTCCTTCCTCTCTATATATCAGGATTGGATGGACCTAATATTTCCTTTGTTTTTCTTTTTTTAAGAAGCGAGAGGACAACAAAATCATCCTCACTGCTTGAAGACTCCATTTAGTGCAGTTTTGTGAATTTTTTCACAACGGATTAATTAATACGCATCAGACTCCGTGTGCAAGGTTTCTGTGCGTGACGAATTTTTTGATTTTCGAATACGAAAAAACGCATACGAAAATTTCGGACTCAGTGTGCAGAGACCTTTATACTGCAAGGAAAGATTGCAAACTTTCTCTTGGCCTATAAGAACTCAGCTCACTCAACCACAGGTCAGTCTCCAGCCACACTCTTTATGGGAAGAAGTCTTCGCTCACGTCTAGACTTACTTAAACCTGACTTACGCCGACATGTGCAAACCAAGCAGTGTAGCCAAAATCTGAAACAATCTGTGCTCAGGACCCTGCAAGTTGGTCAAAATGTGCTTGCTAGAGATTATAGACAATCACACCCAAAGTGGCAACCCGGTACAATATTGTCTAAGACTGGACCGCTCACTTACACTGTACGAGTAGGTACTAACATGGTTTGGCGTAGACACATTGAACAGCTTTTGGACGCATCCGCAACACAGGTTAACTCTCCTCAAAACACCACAGAGAGTGCGGAAACCTCACAATGCTCGGATGAGTATACCCTTATGACAGCAGAGGCTTCATCAACAGCCACTGAGGTGACTAGACCAGAAATTGTGGAACTGTCCAGCTCACTATCTCTTCCCCAAAATGTGGAGTCTCAGGCGAGACGTTATCCTGAGTGCGTTCGTAGACCGCCTAACAGGCTGGACTTGTATATATGCTGACAGATGCCATGAACAAAAAGCAAGAGAAGTTATATTAAAATAATGGTCATAGTTGTTGACATAGCAAAATAAGCTATTTTGCTGTTTTGTAAAAGAAAAGAAAGAGACTGTTCTGTATGCCAGTGTTCTTTATGTTCTTTGTGTTCAATGTAATTCTGTGCGCCTTGAAGGGAGTACATCAAGGCTGGAGGGGAGGAACTGTTGTGTATTGAGTCAATAACTAAAAAGAAAGTATTCTGCATTTGCGCACTCTAGTGTTGAATGTGATCATTGTAATTGCGCAGTAAAGACGTGTTCAAGCTAAGGTCCGATCTGAATGTCTGTCTTATGTTATGTAAGTGCACAAACATAACAATTACTTCGTTATATTACACCATTGCTCTTCAACTACAGGCTGAGCAGAGTTAGAATGACTGTGGAGTGTTCATTTGGGAGACTGAAGGGTAGCTGGCGTTGTCTAAATAAGAGACTGGATGTGGACATTGTGAATGTTCCTACAGTTGTCACTGCATGTTGTGTGCTTCACAATATTTGTGAGATTCAGGGTGAGGTGTATCAAGATAGGGACGCACAGAGCCTCCAAGAGACTGATGCACCACAACCAGAGGAAGCAGTTGGTTCTGTTAACTATGCAGAGCCAGAGAGAGTGAGGCCCTTACATGCTATTTTAGGCAAACATGTTAAGTAGTGCTTTTCATAGATCAGTTATGTTCCATTGATAACTGCTACGGTACTATATGATAAGACATAACATTTCAGAAATTAAACCATTTTGTTTATTAAACTGTATTGTATAAATTAAATAATCATTTGAATATATATATTGTATCAATTTGTATAAACTAAATGATCTATCTATTCATTGTAACAGAGTGCAAAAATGACACTTTCAGTGCAACTTTCAAATATATATATATATTTTTAAATGGCACCTTTGATGAAAATACCTGTACAAATGTTTAGATAATTGGAACATTAACATCTTCAAATATTTAACAAAGAAAATCGGTTTTGAAAACTGTTAACTATTAATTAAACTATTAACTATTAATTAAACTATTAACTTCAAAAATGTTTTTAGTTATTGTCTGGTTCAAAGTGACTTTGCGGAAGTGGGGCCTCTTCAAGATCCCTTAAGAAAGATGGCTGGTCCTAAGTGGACATGTGAGATCCTTGCGGATGTCATGCACGGGGATTCAGATTAAATGAACCTGTGTTCGAAAGGAGGTGCTGGTAGTGCTGGGGTCCTGATGAAAAGGGGTGCTGGTTGTTTGACAATGGAGGTGGTGGCAAATTCAGAACTGGCTGGGGTTTTGGAGTCATCAGTTGCGCAAGGTATGACATCATTTTCATTTCTTGTGCGTGTTGTGCAGCCTGCATTTGTATGAGGACCTCATTGTCATGCTGAAGAACTTCCACCATTTTCTTTGCAAAGACATCAAGTGTGGCCTCCATCTTACTTTTACGTTTTCTGCTGGTTTTTGTCAAATCTATGGAATTGATAATTATAAAAAAAAAAATAGTACAGAAATATACAAAAGTTTTAGAAATATAATGCCCACATTCCCAGAATGCACCACATTAGATGATTAATAAAGGTTATTCTTGGCTTGTAATAAATGAGAAATCCTCCCACATTTTTCTTTGCAAATCTTCGGTTTGTACTTCTAATTCGTGACCGGCGTTTTGTTTTGTTCTCTCTCCGCATTCGTCACTAATCGTCTTGCATCATCTGCTGGACCTGCTTCAGTGTATGACAGTCAGCGGAAGTGAGAGAAAAGTGTTTATTACGTTTGAAAATTTTCTTACAAAAACTCATGGATTCACTACAGGAGGCCTTTATGCATCCCCCGGATCCGCCTGCGGCACATTTTATTATGAATGCGTGAGCTTTATTTGACGACTTGTGGACTGTTCAACTGCAACACCTGCTGACTGCAATGATAAAGCTTGGAATAGCCAAGACAATTTTTAATATAACTCCGACTGGATCTGTCTGAAAGAAGAAAGTCATGGATTCGTCTGAAAGAAGAAAGTCATATACACCTAGGATGCCTCGAGGGTGAGTAAAACACAAGTTAATTTTCATTTTTGGGTGAACTAACCCTTTAATATAAACAAGTGGAAAACTATTGCATGAAGTACAGCACATTACTGTTAATATTTTCTGACTACTCATTATGTTCTAAGGATTTTCTAGAAGAGGCTGAGGACGCTGCTGTGCTTGTGGAAGCAGATGCAGGAACAATACTATCAAATCTTGCTGCCTCGTTGAGTAAGTGGTCATCTACTGGGACAAGAAAGTATTCAGTTTACAAATTACATAAATACTTAGGTAAACACAATATTGAAAGAAACCAACGTTCTTTGAAAGTGTACACCTAGGTGTTACAAAATCCAGACTCACACAAAACAACATTAATAAGGTTAACGTGTCTTATTTTAAATAGCAGGAGTGAATCAGTGACAGGTAAGTTGAAAAAATCAAATGTTGAACACACATAACTTATTTGTCAGTGACTGGTGAGTATCTGTTGTGATTTGGGAAAGTGAACAGCAAAAATGTATGGAAGTGAATGAGACTGGAAGCAGAGATGGAAACTTGAGTCTGCGACTTGGATTCGAGTTGCACTTAAGTCGCATAAATAAAGACTTGGGACTTGACGTAGACTTGTGAACAGCTGATTGAGACTTGACTTGGACTTGTGACTCATGAGACTCGTAAAAAACGCAAGTCATATGGTATGGGAGTTTATATGAATGTATCTCTGAGGGGAACTGGCTGTCTTTAGACAAGTTTAGATGGTATTTTCTTTTTATCTTGCCTCTGTAATGCATATTAAAGTAGTGTTCATAACCACAGCGCTGCTTTGTTTACAGCGGCAACCAAGGAAACAATGTTTAATTGCTGTTCAAGCACCACATGCTGGCAGAGAGTGAATTTGCATTCTAATTCAGCCTGTCTGCTGTTTTGTTTCTGCAGATGTTTTATGTAGAATATTTTCACAAAACTAAAATCAGACCATGTTGTTTTTGCTTCAAATTTCGAAATTATACAATCCAATGTAGATTAAAAACTGCTCATGCTGCATGTATGCAGCCTCTTTGTTAGGATTGTGTTGTGTTTAAAATACTGTGGTTGCCTCTAATTTTAAATTGAAAAAGAGCACAGACAAAGCCTCAGTTTGTTTATATGAGATTTACTTAATTTGTGTTATTCATTTGATTGATTGGGGTTTGTTTTCAAATTTCAATTTAGTTTTGTTGTTTGACATATTTAAATTTTACAAAGAAATGTGCAGCATTTTGTCTGACAATTAATAAATGGACACCTTTTCATTTCTAATTTGTCTTAAATTTTGTTAAAGTATTTTTTGAGAAAATCATAATCGTGAAATCAGTATTTCAAAACCAATTTAGCCTCAATAACTAGCTGAAAGAACTGTTGCTAATAAATAGAACAAAGACTTGAGACGTGACTTGGACTCCACTTTAAAGACTTGAGACTTGACTTGGACCTCAGAGACTTGTGAACATGTCTGACTGGAAGTCTTGACACATTTAAGCTGATGGCCGCACCTGCTCTTACGTGAAAAATGATGTGGATAGGCTAAAAGTGAACTCATTTGATTTGCATTCATAGTATTGATATCATGACATAGCTTCAATTACAATATGTGCAATTAAATATGCCTGTGTAAGTCATAGAATAGGTTTTTATCTTTTTGTCCTGCGCAGGGGACAATCTTACCCCTTTAAATAATTTTACATTTTGTGCTACAACAACTAAATCAGCAAATGTTTCTATTTATTTCTTATAATAACACATTGACTGAAACCTCGTCATCCTGAAAATGTAACATGTTATATCTAAATATGTTACAGTGTAAAAGTAAATGCAAATTGTACACACACACACATATTTAAGATGGGGTAAGATGTGCCTTTTTAAGAATCATTTGCATTGTTCTTTTACACAGTAACATTGTCATGATCTTTAGCTGGAGTGCCCACGAGCTCCGCTAGAGGGCACCCCATCCTGTACCCTTTTCCACTCACCCCAGACTCCATTTCCCATAATCCTCTGCCTGGACACATCATCAATTGCAATCACCTGTCTCATCAGAGCTCATCATCAGTTCACAGCTGTCTCACATCAGAAGGACTTTAAAAGTAGCACACATATTCTCTGACTTTGCTGGTGATTGAATATTTGTATGTTTTCCTAGTTTCCTGTGAGTTCCTTGGTTTCCAAGTTTTCTAGTTTTGCCTTGCCTTAGTGTTTTGTAGTGATGGCGAGATGAAGCCTCATGAAGCTTTGAAGCTTTTCAGCCAAGTGGTTCACAAAAGGGTTCATTTCTCAAGGCTTCATTTGCTCAAACTACCATCTGGTGGCCAAAGAGTGTAAACCAAGCAGATACATTACAGATGACCTGATGTAATCTGTGATACACTGTATTTTTTTGCGCCAGTTAAGGTTTAGAAATAATGGTGAAGAAAAAAATTGTAATAATGGTAATTTTAGATGACCTTTCATATGCATCTAATTATAAAACACTTTATAATCTATAATAACATTTATTAACAACTTATTTAATGTTTTCTCTAGAACGTCTTGTATATTAAGCACCTGCAATTCTGGCCAAATTAAAGATGCGTTGTTTGTGTGAATTTCCACATATTATAATGTAGGCATCATTAATGACCCCTGTGTTTAAAAAAAAAAAAAGATTGATTAGTGAAATTAAAGAATGATTTAATAAAAGATGAGAAGGATTAGTGTGTCTAATTGCATTGCAATTACATTCTTAAGGACTGACTCTATGCTTACATTTCTTTTCAGGAGCACTAGTGCTCCTACCTAAAAAGAAAAAAACAAAAAACAAACAAATAGGAACAGACGCCTTCTGATCAATTACAGAAATTAGTCCTTGTTCTTTTTTAACCTTTGCAATGCCATTTTTCTAACTTTATTAAATGTATGTCATCTTTTGTGCCAGAAATTTAGATTTAAAAACTTTTATCTAGGGATGCACGACATTGGATTTTTGCCGATATGCCGATAATTTTCAACTCATTTTGGCCGATGGCCGATGCCGATATATACTATATAAATAACTATATATTAAATGGGTCCTATTATGCTCTTTTACAAAGTCTTGATTTTGTTTTGGGGGTGTACTAGAACATGCTCTCATGCTTGGTGGTTCGAAAAACGCATTATTTTTCACATAATTTACATTATTAAAATACCTTTCTCCCCATCCTGGCACAAACGGCTCGATTAGTTCCGGCTTTGATGAAGGTCTGCCTTCCGAAAAACAAAATGTGTTGTGATTGGTTAGCTGTCCCAGTGCGTTGTGATTGGCGAACAGCTTAGACGGTGTTTCATTACTGCCCCGCCCCTTGCTCTGTCTTTCAACAAATAACTTTTGGTGAATCCGACAGGCACTGTCCTCCCTCATGTTGTGGAAGCTGTCCTCAGTAAAATGCGCAGCACACAATAGCAAATCGGGGTTATAATGCTCAGGAACAGAGTTAAAAAATAAATTGCAACCACTGTTTCCTGACATCATCCGCTTTCGGAAGCCCAAACAAAGACGTTTGGGCATGGAGGTGAAAAAAACAGCGTTTCAGGCGGTCGCGCACCGGACGAGAAGCGCAGCGTCGCGTCGCGCCACATCTTTAAAATTCAAATACTTTATTTTCTATGAATGTAGGCACACCGGCGGCGCCGTTTGGCATCTGTCCGCCGCGCCCAGCTGCGTCGTGTTATACTTGTAAGAATTGTTCTAGACATGCCGAAAATTTGAAACTACAGCACAGCAGCTCTTCTTCTTAATTTTCTCTGATGCACTAACTCTGCAGCAGCACTTCTTCTTCATCGTCTCGTCTGATGCACTCACTCAACCAAGCGTTCTAACCACAACCTCGCCCCGCCTCCCCCCCAACCCCCCAACCATTCGAATTTCTGTAGGCAGGAATTCTTTGTAATGATATTCCAATGAGCCGCTTTGTGATATCACAAAGCCCGGAAAACAAACGCTGTAGTCCAAACGAGCCGTTCGTTGTAGTTCTTGAATTTGTAATGAAATTCTAATGAGCCGCTTTGTGATATCACAAAGCCCGGAAACCAACGCTGTTGTCCAAACGAGCCGTTTGCTGTAGTTCTTGAAAAGGGATTTTTAATAAACGAAATATCTCCCTTTGGAGTGGACTTTTGAGATTTGTAGCTTTCTAGATCTTTTTATGCCCAAACATACACACTACACACTGACTAAAATTAAAAAAGTGAAAAAGCATAATAGGACCCCTTTAATCACTGCATTTTTTTTTTTGCAGAAAGATGCAGTGGTAACCTTAACATTATATTTTATGATTTAACATTTGTAAATGGTCTAAAACAAAAGAGTTGTAAAAATTATGAAAATCTTTTAGCGCTCATAATTTGTTTAAAATTTTGCTTTCATTTTATTAGAAGTAGGCCAACAGCGCCCCCTACATAATTAATACTCCTTCTGAGCGGGCATTAGGACCCGGGGGAGGCTGCCGCTGCACGTTTGCCGATATTTAAATTTAAAGCAATTATCGGCCCATTCCGATATTGGTCCGATGATATTGTGCATCCCTACTTTTATCAAAAATTTTCATTAAACAATAAATTCAATTAAAATAACAAGATACAATCAGGAAGAATAAGTTACCAGTCAAATGAAATCAGCATCAACAATTCATCTTTGCATGGCACAGAAGATCACAAATGTGGCATTAAAGTGCCCCTATTATGCCATTTTTAAGGTTGCTAATGTTGTTTTATGAGTCTCCTAAAACAGGTTTACATGCATGCAAGGTAAAAAAATACGTTCGTTTTCTCAAAAAAATATTTAATTTTTCCTCATTTCTAAATGATTCTAAACGACTCGTGCGAAGCAGTTCAAAGAATCAGTCTCTCTAAACCCCTCCTTTCCGTGAGCCCTCACTGCTGTGATTGGTCAGATGGCGCAGTCCTTTGTGATTGGTCCAGAGCCGTAGAGAGATTATTAGAGAGATTCTGGATTGGTCTACCGCGTACAGCATGTGTCGGAAATGAAATGCCCATTGCCATGACGGAATGTTTGTGGGCGGGCAAGTTGGCGACGTAGAACGTGGGCAGACATTATGCAAATGTGTTACATTGTGACGTACAGCCGTAACAAAATAAGATTCGAATTCCTGACAATTCGTTTAGGCGATTGCGAGCCGACTCTTTGTTTTTTTTTGATAGACAATAACTTTTTATCGTGCACTGTCGGCTTCACAACTTTGCAGATAGTTTATGTTCACATACAGCTACATGACACACTGCATGAAAGGTAATATTCAAAAAGGCATAAGAGGGGCACTTTAAGGAATATTTACAGAATTTTTGACAAGACTCGGAGGTGGAATGAATGTATCTCATAATAACAATGTTATTAGATTAATATTTTAAATATAAGTTTGGAATATAGAAATTTAAATGACTCAATTTATACTTTAAAAATGAACTGAAACCGCCAGTAGGTGGCAGCAAGTCACTGTCTTTGTCACTGAATCATTCATTCAATCGTTCAAACATCGTTCAAACATCATTAGTTCAAACGGCTGATTCATTTAGGAACGAAGCAAGTGACTCTCTTTATGAATGGGTCATTGAATCATTGACTCACTAGATTTGTTCAAAAGCAAAGATTCATTCATAAATGAAATAGCGCTGTGTCAAAGACTATAGATGCGCAGCAGCTCAGCTGTGACTTTGTTTTTGAACTAGGCTATTTTTGTTAACGAAATAGAGCAAAACAGACAACAGTGTTCCTAAAATGTAAGTCACTTAATATTAACTTTTGTATAAAATTAGAAATGTATAAAACTGTTGTATAAATTCAATTTCACATGTGCAAACTCTCTTTATAATCATTAAAAAGCTGTTACACTTAGTTCATCGCGATCTCACAAACTTCCATTTTAATGAATGAAGCTCTATACACTGCACACTGAATATTATTTACATCGTCTCTACACTTTGCTTGTTAAAATAAATGACAAAAACTGCAGTCTGCTTTCACCATCTGTGCTATAAGGAGCAGGAAGCGCAGCGATAGAGAAGCATTTCTATTGGCTGCGGTCTGCAGGTATTATGGCAAAAGACGGCATTGCGCAGCGAACCATAAACACAGCGCTACGTTTATGTGCAAAACTGGGATCGCTTTCGTAGTCTTTTGAATGGATAAAATATAGAAATTACTTTAATTTCCAAATAAACCTAACCAGTTGGAAGTGAAACACCGTCCTCCCTCGAAATTCACTCCCCGGACTCCGTCCCACCCCCCCCCATTTCCAGCCCTGGTGGAATATAATGATTGTATAACATAATGTAACATAACTGTGTAGGATTTCTATCATGAACAGACACAGATACGCCATTGAATCAACTCATCACAAGGTCTAACCTAATCCAATCAGGAGACAACAAAGCTTTCTTTGTATCAAGGACTAAAAAAAAGTTATTTCACAACATATAGTTGAGAGATACCTCGTGATCACTTATGCATGGAACCATTATATATGCACAGGAAATGGCTAATTTAATCACACCCTCCCAGTTTGCACGCGCACACAGGATCTACACAGCGTGACACCACATGACCCATTGAACATCTGCGTCCTGCCTTTCTGAAACCCAACTGAAACGCGCCCTCTTCTTAACAAACGCAGAAGTTGCATGGACTAAGTTCAACAGCCAATCATTTAAAAACTCATCATAAGTAGTGAAAATGTATCCACTGTATGTTATGCCTTATATATGCTTGAGGTGTTTATTGTAACCTATGAAGTTTAATATTTGCCTTATAACCCTTTTTAGCAGATAAAGCATTCAATATGTGTGTAAGATATGTGAAGTTTAGTGTTGATTGAAAACTTGTGATAATCGCAGAACATTGAAATTAGTGAAAAGCTGTTATTTTGAACCGTGTGTGTTGTACGACACTTTATAAGAAGTTATTAAAACTTGCAGAAATACTCCCCACGGGAAGCATGTGATTCATGCATGATAAAGGAACAGTATGGGGCGTGGTTAAGCCCTGCAGCCAATGTCCGATTGGGACAATCGCGTCTGGGATGGACCAAATCGGCTTGCTTAAAAACCCAATGCCTGAACAGATGCTCGCTCTCTCTAGATCTTTGGGCTTTTCGCCTTGGTGACAGAGTGTGCGAGACTCCAGAACTCAAACACTTTAGTTGAAACTCTGCGACTGCCGAACTCTAAAGTCTAAAGCCAAGCGAAGGAACTCTCAGAAGAACTTCAAGCCTCACTCTCTGTGCATAAGGCAACCGACTTTCGAAGATCCTACGTCACAAGGCAACCTCCATTCTCCAGGAGGGCATCCCCAGAAACGACATCATCCAAACAACAGATCAGCAACCAAAGTAACCATCCAGGAAGCCTGTTGTCAGCGGTCACCAAAACGCAAGTAAACAAGCAAGGTTTTCATCTCTTGCTGAACTGGTGAATTGAGTTTAAGCAGTAAACATAAGCCAAGTCTCTGCTTTTATGAATTCTCTCAGGTTGCAAGTTAAAGAACTGTAGCGAATGTCTTACCTTTTTGGGACTTCATGCAAACTCCGTTAATCATTTTCCTGAACCTTTTGTGTGTATGTGTGTGTGTGTTTTAGTTTAGTTTAATGTAATCTAGAATAGCCAATAAACTTTTGTTTCATTTATAAAGAAGTATTGTCTCGTGTCGTGAATTTTAAAGTTAAAACTCTGCCCAGATCCAGTTACCTACTGTAGCTCGTAGCTTATAAATTGTCACAAGCATGTATTAACCTGTGGCCAGGGATAGTACAAATATTAAAATTGGTAAGATATACTGATGTAAACGTCTCACTGGACGACCGTTGATAAAGTGTAAACTATAAATTTTGGAATCAGTTCAATCAGGTTGATTTTGAATCTTAAGATTCGATTCCCCCCTCTGAAAACCTGAGCTAAAATAAAATAGTTAAATTTCCTTACAACTGTGTAATAAACATATTGGCTTGAAATTAATGGGGCTTTCAAATGTGTGTAAATCAAGTCTTTGCTCATAATAGGCAGGAGGGGCAATATTATTAGTCTAAAACTGGAAAGTGGCTGGGTTTAACAGGGCAGAGGACTGTGAATTTACAAGATTTGAACCGCTTCCTGAACCAGTCAGGCCACGCGAGGCTTCGGACGTCATCAATGACATCATTGCTCTAAAGCGATACAAGCCTCGATACGCGCTTCACTGAAAGCTGCCGGGATTTCTCGACACACTCTCCGAAGCCTCAGCACAGAACGTTACATCACTAGTGTTTTGATCGTGGACTGTTTGCTTAACTCTAATTGTCTGCTACCTGCCTTTACCTTCGCCATCCATGGATTACTCTTTTGCCATGTGATTGTTTGTTAATGTTTGACCCTGCCTGTTTTGACCACGCTCTTCTAATAAAGCCTGCAATTGGATCCCCACTCTGTTGTCGCCTCCATCGTTACAAACATATTTGGATATAAGTGTAACATGTTCAGGATTTTAGATTCAGTGTGCAGTGTAGAGGGCTTCATTAATTAAAATGGAATTTGGTGAGATCGCTATGAACTAAGACGAGTGACAGCTTTTTAAAGGGAGTGTGCAAATGTGAAATTGAATTCTTTGACACTGTGCGGCTTCGTTTAGGAATGAATCCTCGCTTTTGAACAAATCTAGCGAGTCAAAGTTTCAATGACCCATGCGTAAAGAGAGTGACTTGCTTCATTCCTAAATGAATCAGCCGTTTGAACGAATTGATTGAATGAATGATTCAGTGACAAAGACAGTGACTTGCTGCCACCTACTGGCAGTTTCAGTTTCATTTTTAAAGTATGAATTGAGTCATAAATCATTTAAATTTTTAAATTAAAAACTTTATTTTTAAAACAATCTCATAACATTGTTAAAATGAAATGCATTAATGCCACCTCCGAGTCTTGTCAAAAACTCAAATATTCCTTAATGCCACATTTGTGCTCTTCTGTGCTGTGCAAAGATGAATTGTTGATGCTGATGTCATTTGACTGGTAACTTATTCTTCCTGATTGGATCTTATTTTAATTGAATTTATTGTTTAATTAATTTTTGATAAAAGTTTATGAATCCAAATTTTGTGGCACAAAAGATTACTTACATTTTGTCACGACGCGCAAACAGAACCAAAATGCAGAACAGCTGGGGAGCTTAAATAAGGATATTTATTAACAAAAACAAGGAGAAAACAAAAGACCCATGATAGGGGAAATTATACAAAAACAGGGCAGAGCAAATGCACAGAAAGAAATAACTTACTGACAGCAATCAGGGAAACAGTGAACAACGTCCAAACACAACAAGTAATGAAACGCACAGGACTGCAAACACAGGGAGACTAAGTTGGGCAGGTAACGAGGGAGACCCAGGTGGAGCAACTTAAACAATAATGAGGTGACAAGATGGGAGGGGACAGACAATAAGACCGGAGAGAGCACATGGCACCAAACAAACAAATCACAAGCCATGTGCTCACAAAAAAAAAAAAAAAAAAATCCTTTAATAGACATGCAAATACTTTTTTTTTTTTTTTTTGTAAGATCACACCCTGTCTTGGGCACTCCAGCTGCAGACTGTGACATAACCCCTCCCTTAAGGAGCGGATTCCAGACGCTCCACCAAATGTCAAAGGAATCCAGGAGGGAGGCGGAATGGAGGTAGACTAGGGGGAGGGACAGCGGGCCAGGCTCATGTAGGGGAAGAGGGCCTGGATCCTGAGGTAGATTATGGAACCAGGGTGGAGCTGGTGGAGCGTAAGCCCACCAGGGCGGAGTGTAAACCCACCAGAGCGGAGCAGGCAGAGCTGAATCTCACCAGGGCGGAGCAGGCAGAGAAGAGAACCACCACTTGAGAGGAGCTGAAGTGGATGCCGCCGCCTCGGGAGGTTCTGCAGCAGAAGCCGCCACCTCGGGAGGAACTGGAGCAGGCCCTGAAGGTTCCTTAAATGGAGCTGGCTCTGGAGTGGACTCTGAAGGCTCTCGGATTGGAGTGGATTCATAAGCCCTCTGGCCAAGGGTAGGTCCTTGGAGAAGGTCTCATGCTCAATGGGAGCCAAAATCAAAAATATGTCCATAATAGGACTGGCTGTCTGCTGGATTCTAATTGGCTGTTTTGTTCTGTCACGACGTGCAAACAGAATCCAAATGCAGAACAGCCGGGGAGCTTAAATAAGGATATTTATTAACAAAAACAAGAAGAAAAAACACAGGAGTGCCCTCTGGTGGCCGTCTTGGACACTCCAGCTGCAGACTGTGACACATTTAATAAAGTTAGAAAAATGGCATTACAAAGGTTAAAAAAAGCTTTATGGAGTCAAATATCACCTTATAATGGGAAGGTTCATTTCTGTCAAGGTGTCTGTTCCTAATTTTTTTTTTTTTTTTAGTAGAAGCACTAGTGCTCCTTAAAAGAAATGTAAGCATAGAGTCCTTAAGAATGTAATGTTGCCCTTTAAAAACTAATTGCAAACGTTTTTGCAAAGTGTAAACTGTTAAATACAATCTACAAATCATGCAATACTGTACCAGTAAATAAGAAGTGTTTTGAGGGCTTATCTAAACAGGCCAATTAGAAAAAATTATCATTTTAAAAATCATTTTAATTTTTTTATTAAATTATTCTTTCATTTCACTAATCAATCTTTTTTTATTATTATTAAACACGGGGGGTCATTAATGATGCATGTGCAAACACACAATGTATCTTTAATTTGGCCAGAATTGCAGGTGCTTGTCTTAATATACAAGAAGTTTTAGAGAATATATGAAATAAGTTAATAAATGTTATTATAGATTTAGGGTTTTATAATTAAATACATCAGAAAGGTCATCTAAAAGGTAATCTAAAATTTCCAAGCTAGAGTCCCCCCAGTGAATTTTGGCCATTTCCACTATATATGTGTGTGTGTGTGTGTGTGTGTATGTATGTATGTATGTATATATGTATATATACACACACACACACACACACACACACACACACAATATTATGATAGCTATTCTTGAGCTTTTTTTGTTCACTCACCTGCATCTTCCTCATCAACCATGTTGATGCTAGTATCATCGCTAGTATCACCGCTAACTTCACCCTCGGCCAGTGGTTGTTCCTCTTCAGACACTGCAATATCCATTACAATCAACGGGCAAACGCTCGGCTTCCCCCCCAAAATGCTGTTAAGTTCTTCATAGAATGGACAAGTAATTCTTCCCGCGCCACTTCTTTTATTTGCATCTTTTATTTCTTTGTATTTTGTTTTGAGGTTTTTCATTTTTCGTTGGCACTGAAGCCACGAACGATTGAAGCCCCCCTCTCCCATTTTACGTGCAATTTTTTCATAGATAGATTTGTTTCTGTATGTCCCTTCCAGGCTGGCCTGCACTGATGCATCCCCCCACACTGAAAGAAGTAAAGAAACCTCATCATTTGACCACGGAGACATCTCCATTATTTTATACTTTTATGTGGGACCTGCACATCAGCAACACACCTCAGTTATGTTTCCATGACGACGTCTGACGTGTTTGCAGTGACAGTTACGTACAAATCCGATCTGAGCGGTCAGACTGAGACGGATTTCCAGGAAGGCGATTTGAATAGGATTTGAAACCACATACGAATGTAGCTCAAAACAGATTTGCAAAAATCGGATTTCATGTAGTTCGTTGCTGTTCAGCCTATCTAAATATGATCAGATTTCAATCGGATTTGCACAAAAATCGGATTTGGGCTGACAGTCTGAACGAGGCTAAAGTTTGCTTGAAAGTTCAATAACTGCACCATCACTGAAAAAAAGGTCAGTAGTTATAAAATTATTTTGACTGAATGTCATAAGGTCTGGCTCATACTGCAACTTATTTTACCATAATATACCACATTAGAATTGGAGAAAATAAAAACATATTTAAAATAGCTGCAAGGATGATTCCAAGGGCCCGACGAGGGAGAGGGGGTCTGAACCCGATATCTACCAACTTGGAAACACGGCTCCTTTCGCTAACTGTTGTACGTGCATTCATGAGAGAGTGATATTCCAGCAGATCATGTAGACATAGGATGAATTAGTACAGAACGAGTATTTGTAAAGAAAAATGTTGGAGGATTTCGATATAAGCCAAGACGAGACTGGTTTTCATTTGCTGTAAACAAAACTTGGTTCTCGCAAGACTAGGTGATATTCTCACCGAAGCTTACGTCATCTCTGGAATTCCACTCTATCGTGAATGCGTGTACAACAGTTAGCGCATGCTAGAGATTACAGTTTATAAATATGGATATTTTCTTACACAAATGAATTGCTTTGCTTCAGAAGGCCTTTATTAACCCCCCTGGAGCCGTGTGGAGTACTTTTTATGATGGAAGGGCGCATAGATAGATCTTTTTACATACTCATAGTTCATTTAATTCTTGAATTTTATTTTTTTTAATTTGTTTTTCCTAAGTTATATACAACAGCCTAAACATACCTACACAGCAAAATCCTCAATGTTAAATTAACACCACTCTGTTTATATGAGTTCATCTTTGGAGTGGGACGGTATGGAAAGTTTGATCGTGGGGCTCGCAGGTGGTTCTGGTGGAATGGGTTTATCCCTTTCTGAAACTTTACCTATACAAACAGCCTGTATAGTAGTGAAGTCACGTACTGTTATTGAAAATTAAGAAGCAAAAAGGAAATGTATATCTTACTTAAAACATCTCCTTAAAAGGCAGTGTTTTTAGCCGATATGGCAGTCATGTAAAATACTACAGCATAGTGTGAAACAAACATACATACAAGAAAGGAAGTTGTGGTTATGCTATGTGAATAGTGAGTCAGACTGAGACGGAGGCCTCTTGTGAACTGTGGGAACCTGAAGACAGATTGAATATGTCAGAAGACAGGAAGTCATATAAAATGTTATCTTTACCCACTACGACGCCTGTCATCTTTGCAAGACTGTAATGAGAAGAGTGCACAAAGTAAAATATTTTAGCAAAGGGGTGTAAGGGAATAGCACAAAACAGGCACAATAAACATAGATATCTATCGGTATAAAATGCATCACATGCATCACCGTTTTCAAATACCTTGATTTTCACAGACCACACTATAACACGAAAATAGCGTTTTTAAGTTCATCTACTTTGAAGAACTTTTTTAAAAAGCATAGTTTTCCCTGACAAAAATGCCATCTCAGTGTGGACGGAAGGCCAAAATAGAGAGAAAACAATGCATTTTTTAACAAAACGTATTAGTGTGGACAAGACTTTACTCTCATCACACAGTCAGTGAACTGTGATTCCTGCTGCACTGTGTGTGACTCAGCAGCTCGTGATGCATGAGCATGAGCAGATGCTTTCATTTTAGAACTGAAGCAACTGTTATTCAACTGAATTAACTGTTTAGAGAATACACACACACACACACACACACACTGTGACTCTTTTGGTGCCAAACATGCAGCAATTAGCCAATGCACAGATGTGACAATAATAGATTTGTATCTGTTATTCTACTGCATAAAGTGCTGTTGTGGTAAAGACAGGTGCACTATAAGATGTGTGACTGTTGAAAAGTGAGAAAGCCACATAATTGTGTGTTCCACCCAACAGGATTCTACAACCTATGATGCATTTGTTTGCAAAGCTATTTTATCCATTCTTTTTCTGTCTTTATTGATATGAAACCATCACAGAAATGTTCACATCAGCTATAAGAGATTCTTCTTGTGAAGGAAGAGCATAGCAGGTACATAGTCACTGACTTGTGTCAGCTACATGGACTCCATTGACAACATTGAGGATTTTTTGTTTAGTGAAGAACTAAAAGAGAGTGTGACAAGATATTTTTTACTGCTTGATTGAATTGATACAGCCAAGTTGGTGTGGTGCTATACATGGATGGAGAGACTGCAATGACAGGCAAGAAAAGAAGTCTTGAGTAGTTGCTTGAGTAAGGGAGGTTGCATCAGCTACTATTACTCACTGTTTTTTACATTGAGAAACCCTTGCCAATTGCACTTGGAAATGAATGTGGCAGCAGCTAAAAATTAAGTATAAATTCTATCAGGTAAAGCTTTAAGCATAAAAGATTCATAGGGTGTAGGCTACATGACTTTACAAACTCCCGATGTACGATCCTCATCTACAGGATCCTGTATAAAAGGAGATGCCATTTTTGTCACTTTGATGGTGTCTGCATGATGAAAATATGTACAATGAATGAATGTCTTTACAAACATTTGACATATTAAATAAATATAATTCAGTGTCTATTTCAATGTGCAACAGCCTTTCCCACATAGTCTAATGCTCTTTTCAAATAATTAAACATTCTCCAGTCTGTTACATTTCTTAATTAGGCTAATGAAATTAACATTTGACTTCTGTTCAGCCAATAGCAAGAAGGTAGAGATTCGCAAAACTGGGGGAGGACCTGCACCAGCAGCACTGACAGATGAATATAGAGATGAATATAGGACCTCCTATTTGACCTACAGTAATCAGCTTCAGTTTTGGAAGGTGCAGTGATGGGAATATGTGTGTCATCAATGCATCCAACTACACTGGAAATCCTGAAGGAAATTCTAATTAGTAGGTTACTTCCAGAGGTCGCAGGAAGATGTTATCAAGTGAACGTCATTTATCAGATTTAAACTGATTTCTGCACCACTGACCTGCAGTTCTGTGAAACTCTGCTTTGACAGGAAACAACATAAACATTCTCAAGAAGAGCTTAAGAGCGAGGCACACTTTTCTCATCGCTCTCCTTACATTGGCCTTACTAATGTGCTCTGCATCCCCATTGTTATATAGACAACTACCATTTAAAAATGGTACCGCTCAAATAAATATGCATGTGAAAAAATGCAAAAAATAAAAAAAAATAAAAAATAAAATATATATATATTTTGACACTTTCACAGAGTCTGCATGATGCAAATGTGCAATAAATTAATGTAGCCTACCTGTACTGCAAAAAATGCTTTTCTTAGTATTTTTGTCTTGTTGTTTCCAGTCAAAATATCTCAAGACTCTTAAATCAATAAGTATTTTCCACATAAGAAAAATGACATGAGATATTTAGTCTTATTCCCTGAAGAAAAAACCATCTCAGGGTTTTCACTTAACTTTCACTTCCTTTCTGAAACAGGCCTCTGCAAGACGAACAATAAACTAAATGTACTGAATTAAAGCATGAATGAATTAAAGGTCACTCATCATTCATCCTGAGCGCTGAGACCACCGACTGGAGAGCAAAGGAGCTGGGGATGGATGGTGAGGTCCATGGTGGGCAAAGCTCTGCAGCCATGATGCTAAGGAGTTAAAAATGTCATTCCCACGGTTAAACAAGCACTATCACTCTAAGCACATTTGATAATCAGATGATCCCATTTACACAATATCCTTATTTACATTTTATATGAAGCGATTGCTTTGTCCTTGTCAAAATTAATGATTTTCATCCAGACTTATTCAATTACATTTTTAAAGACCCACTCATACAAGTAATATTAAGAATACAAATTATTTTGTTTTGATTCATGTTCTCCATATGGCAAACTAAACTCAAATAAAAATGTTTATCAAAAAATAACACACATAAGATTGAAACTTACGGAGCCCCAGATATAACATGCGGGAAACAATATTTATATTGTGGCCACAAATTAACAATTCGTTCCCACAACTTACCAATACATCAGCTCGATTTAGTAATTTACTAATTTGTTCCCTCGTTTATACTTAAAGGGGTCATATGATGCAATTTAAATTTTTCCTTTCTCTTTGGAGTGTTACAAGCTCTTGGTGCATAAAGAAGATCTGTAAAGTTGCAAAGACTAAAGTCTCAAATCCAAAGAGATACTCTTTATAAAAGTTAAAGAGTCAACCACACCTACCTAAAACGGCTCGTTCTAACACGCCCCCACATATCTACCTCACTATGTGGGAAGATTTGCATAACGCCGCCCAAATGTTCACGCAAAGAAAGAAGG